>NC_053026.1:272345864-272361768 GCF_003073215.2 Triticum urartu
TAATTAAATGCATAAAACCACATCTAAAAAGAGTCTAGATGAATTATTTATTACTAAACAGTATCAAAAAGCATGGGAAAAAACAAAATTGGGTTGCCTCCCAACAAGCGCTATCGTTTAATGCCCCTAGGTAGGCATGATGATTTCAATGATGCTCACATAAAGGATAAGAATTGAAACATAAAGAGAGCATCATGAAGAATATGACTAGCACATTTAAGTCTAACCCACTTCCTATGCATTGGGATTTTGTGAGCATACAACTTGTGGGTACAAGAAACAATTTGCATAGGAAGGTAAAACAAGCAAAACTTCAAGATTTTAAGCACATAGAGAGGAAACTTGGTATTATTGCAATTCCTACAAGCATATATTCCTCCCTCATAATAATTTTCAGTAGCATCATGAATGAATTCAACAATATAACATCAGCACCTAAAGCATTCTTTTCATGATCTACAAGCATAGAAAATTTACTACTCTCCACATAAGCAAAATTCTTCTCATGAATAATAGTGGGAGCAAACTCAACAAAATAACTATCATGTGATTGAAAATTAAGATCAAGATGACAAGTTTCATGGTTATCATTATTCTTTAAAGCATACGTGTCATCACAATAATCATCATAGATTAGGAGGCATGCTTTCATCATAATAAATTTGCTCATCAAAACTTGGGGGACAAAAAAATATCATCTTCATCAAACATAGCTTCCCCAAGCTTGTGGCATTGCATATCATTAGCCTCAGATATTCAAGGAATTCATACTAACAACATTGCAATCATGCTCATCATTCAAATATTTATGCCAAACATTCTAATGATTCTTCTTCTAGCACTTGAGCACAATTATTGGAATCCTTATTCTCATGAAAGATTAAAAAGATGAAGCATATGAGGCATCCTTAATTCCATTTTTTGTAGTTTTCTTTTATAAACTAAACTAGTGATAAAACAAGAAACTAAAAGACTCGATTGCAAGATCTAAAGATATACCTTCAAGCACTCACCTCCCCGGCAATCGGCGCCAGAAAAGAGCTTGATGTCTACTACACAACCTTCTTCTTGTAGACGTTGTTGGGCCTCCAAGTAGATGTCAGGTGTAGGACAGTAGCAAATTTCCCTCAAGTGGATACCCAAGGTTTATCAATCCGTAGGAGGCTAGGATGAAGATGGTCTCTCTCAAGCAACCCTGCAACCAAATAACAAAGAGTCTCTTGTGTCCCCAACACACCCAATACAATGCAAATTGTATAGGTGCACTAGTTCGGCGAGATGTGATACAAGTGGATATGGATGGTAGATAAAGGTTTTTGTAATCTGAAATTATAAAAACAGCAAGGTAACTAATGATAAAAGTGAGCGTAAACGGTATTGCAATGTTGAAACAAGGCCTAGGGTTCATACTTTCTCTAGTGCAAGTCCCTCAACAATAATAACATAATTGGATCACTATAACTATCCCTCAACATGCAACAAAGAGTCACTCCAAAGTCACTAATAGCGGAGAACAAACGAAGATATTATGGTAGGGTACGAAACCACCTCAAAGTTATTCTTTCCAATCAATCTGTTGGGCTATTCCTATAAGTGTCACAAACTATCATAGAGTTCGTACTAGAATAACACCCTAAGACACAAATCAACCAAAACCCTAATGTCACCTAGATACTCCAATGTCACCTCAAGTATCCGTGGGTATGATTATACGATATGCATCACACAATTTCAGATTCATCTATTCAACCAACACATAGAACCTCAAAGAGTGCCTCAAAGTTTCTACCAGAGAATCATGACGAAAAACGTATGCCAACCCCTATGCATAGGTTCATGGGCGGAACCCGCAAGTTGATCACCAAAACATACATCAAGTGAATCACGTGGTATCCCATTGTCACCACAGATACGCACGGCAAGACATACATCAAGTGTTCCCAAATCTTTAAAGACGCAATCCGATAAGATTACTTTAAAGGGGAAACTCAATTCATTACAAGAGACAAGAGGGGGAGGAGAAACATAAGATCCAACTATAATAGCAAAGCTCGCGATACATCAAGATCGTGCCACCTCAAGAACACGAGAGAGAGAGAGAGATCAAACACATAGCTACTGGTACATACCCTCAGCCCCGAGGGAGAACTACTCCCTCCTCGTCATGGAGAGCACCGGGATGATGAAGATGGCCACCGGAGAGGATTGCCCCCTCCGGGGTGCCGGAACGGGTCTAGATTGGCTTTCGGTGGCTACGGAGGCTTCTGGCGGCGGAACTCCCGATCTATTGTGCTCCTGGATGTTTTTAGGGTATATGGAGATATATAGGCGGAAGAAGTACGTCAGGGGGGCCACGAGGGGCCCACGAGGGTGGAGGGCGCGCCCAGGGGGGTGGGCGCGCCCCCTGCCTCGTGGCCTCCTCGTAGATCCCCTAACGTGCACTCCAAGTCTTCTGGGCTTCTTCTGATCCAAAAATAAGTTCCGTGAAGTTTCAGGTCAATTGGACTCCGTTTGGTTTTCCTTTTCTGCGATATTCTAAAACAAGGAAAAACAGAAACTGGCACTGGGCTCTGGGTTAATAGGTTAGTCCCAAAAATAATATAAAAGTGCATAATAAAGCCCATAAACATCCAAAACAGATAATATAATAGCATGGAACAATCAAAAATTATAGATACGTTGGAGACGTATCAACCTCAAACCATTGAGAGCGTGAGGGGTGCTGCACATCCGATGTTGAGGGACCAAGGAGGACCGGAAGCGTGGAGACAAGGCTCGAGGCAATGGAGCAACAAGTTTTCAAGTGCCAGGAGATGGTGGAGCATGGACTCGACTCCAATCACATATGATCACGGAGTTCACCAACAACCACAAGCTGGACGCCAAGGACATTGGGGAGGCCATCTTCAAGCTTCACGAGAAAATCGAGCACCTCCAAGCCCAGATCTATGACCTGCAAAATCAAAACTGTGAGTATGAATATAGATTCAAGAGGATGAGTTTGGCTGCAGATTTGAGGATTCAGGAGACTCGATCATCCTTCTATGATGGTGAGCCTATGCCTTGGAAGAGGGACAACAAGCCTACATCATCAACAACTCCACCCTCTCCACCAACAAAGAAGAATTGAGTATCTGGTATGGGCACTCCCCTTGGCAACTGCCAAGCTTGGGGGAGTGCCCCGGTATCGTATCACCATCACTTTTATCTTTACCATTTTTCTTAGTTCGATCCTTTTGGTATATCTTGATCTAGTAGAATAAGAGTTCTTAGTATGATCTAGTCGTGAGTTTTGCTTTATAATCCTTCTATGTAATCGAGTCTGTGAGCTATATAATAAAGATTAGTGTTGAGTCAAGGGCTTGATTATTTTGCCATGGTCCTAAGGGAATAAAATAAAAGAGAAAGAAATAAAAAGAAACAAAGAGATCATGTGAGTCTTATGGAGAGTAATGAGCTCACATAGAAAAAGTATGATGAATAAAAGTTGTTGAGGGTTGACAAACATAGTTTTGGTCATCGTTGCAATTAATAGGAAGTAATAAAGAAAGAGAGGTCTTCACATATAAATATACTATATTGGACATCTTTTATGATTGTGAGCACTCATTAAAGTATGACATGCTAAAGAGTTGACGTTGGACAAGGAAGACAACGTAATGGGTTATGTTTTCTTACATCTGAGATAAATTATATTATCATGGATCATCCAACATGGTTGAGCTTGCCTTTCTCCCCTCATGCTAGCCAAATTCATCGCACCAAGTAGAGATACTACTTGTGCTTCCAAATACCCCTAAACCAGTTTTATCATGAGAGTCCACTATACCTACCTATGGATTGAGTAAGATTCTCTAAGTAAGTTGTCATTGGTGCAAGCAATAAAAATTGCTCTCTAAATATGTATGACTTATTAGTGTGGGAGAAATAAGCTTTATATGATCGTGTGATATGGAAGAAATAAAAGCGACAGACTGCATAATAAAGGTCCATATTACAAGTGGAAATATAAAGTGACGTTCTTTGGCATTAAGATTTTGTGCATCCAACTATAAAAGCGCATGACAACCTCTGCTTCCCTCTGTGAAGGGCCTATCTTTTACTTTTATCTCCTACCCTGCATAAGAGTCATGGTGATCTTCACCTTTCCTTTTTACATTTTATTCCTTTGGCAAGCACAGTATGTTGGAAAGATCCTGGCATATATGGCTAATTGGATGTAAGTTTTCATGAACTATTATTGTTGACATTACCCCTGAGGTAAAATGTTGGGAGGCAAAACTATAAGCCCCTATCTTCTCTGTGTCCGATTAAAACTCCATACCCATAAGTATTGCGTGAGTGTTAGCAATTGTGAAAGACTATATGATAGTTGAGTATGTGGACTTGCTGAAAATCTCTTATATTGACTCTTTCCTATGTTATGATAAATTGCAATTGCTCAATGACTGAGATTATAGTTTGTTAGTTTTCAATGAAGTTTATGATTCATACTGAAATTGTGATTGAATTTTTACTCTAGCATAAGAGATCATATGACAATATATATATATATATATGTTGTTGTTCTAAGAATGATCCATGATGCCCTCATGTCCATATTTTATTTTTATCGACACCTCTATCTCTAAACATGTGGACATATTTTTCGATTTCGGCTTTCGCTTGAGGACAGCAAGGTCTAAGCTTGGGGGAGTTGATACGTCCATTTTGCATCATGCTTTTATATCGATATTTATTGCATTATGGGCTGTTATTACACATTATGTCACAATACTTATGCCTATTCTCTCTTATTTTACAAGGTTTACATAAAGAGGGAGAATGCCGGCAGCTGGGATTCTGGGCTGGAAAAGGAGCAAATATTAGAGACCTATTCTGCACAGCTCCAAAAGTCCTGAAACTTCACGGAAGTCATTTTCAGAATATATAAAAAATAATGAGCGCAAGAAGTTCCATAGGGGGGCCACACCCTGCCCACGAGGGTGGGGGCATGCCCCCTGCCTCGTGGGTCCCCTGGTGGCCCTCCGATGCCCATTTTCTACTATATGGTGTCTTTCGATGAGGAAAAAAATCATAAGCAACCTTTCGGGACGAGACTCCGCCGCCATGAGGCGAAACCTGGGCGGAACCAATCTAGGGCTCTGGCAGAGCTGTTCTGCCGGGGACACTTCCCTCCGGAAGGGGGAAATCATTGCCATCGTCATCACCAACGCTCCTCTCAGCGGCAGAGGGCAATCTCCATCAACATCTTCACCAGCACCATCTCCTCTCAAAACCCTAGTTCATCTCTTGTATCCAATTCTTGTCTCTAAGTCTGGGATTGGTACCTGGGTTGCTAGTAGTGTTAATTACTCCTTGTAGTTGATGCTAGTTGGTTTATTTGGTGGAAGATCATATGTTCAGATCCTATATGCATATTAATACCCCTCTGATTATGAACATGAATATGCTTTGTGAGTAGTTACGTTTGTTCCTGAGGACATGGGAGAAGTCTTGCTATTAGTAGTCATGTGAATTTGGTATTCGTTGATATTTTGATGAGATGTATGTTGTCTCTCCTCTAGTGGTGTTATGTGAACGTCGACTACATGACACTTCACCATTATTTGGGTCTAGAGGAAGGCATTGGGAAGTAATAAGTAGATGATGGGTTGCTAGAGTGATAGAAGCTTAAAACCTAGTTTATGCGTTGCTTCGTAAGGGGCTGATTTGGATCCATATGTTTCATGCTATGGTTAGGTTTACCTTAATACTTTTGTTGTAGTTGCGGATGCTTGCAATAGAGGTTAATCATAAGTGGGATGATTGTCCAAGTAAGGACAGTACCCAAGCACCGGTCCACCCACATACCAAATTATCAAAGTACCGAACGTGAATCATATGAACGTGATGAAAACTAGCTTGACGATATTCCCATGTGTCCTCGGGAGCGCTTTTCTCTATATAAGAGTTTGTCCAGGCTTTTCCTTTGCTACAAAAAGGATTGGGCCACCTTCCTGCACTTTATTTACTTTTGTTACTTGTTACTCATTACAAATTATCCTATCACAAAACTATCTGTTACCTATTATTTCAGTGCTTGCAGAGAATACCTTGCTGAAAACCGCTCATCATTTCCTTCTGCTCCTCGTTGGGTTCGACACTCTTACTTATCGAAAGGACTACGATAGATCCCCTATACTTGTGGGTTATCAAATCACAGCTCAACGGTGTCGTCTCAATTAGATGTGCCTTTTTAATGTATCAGCTTGTCTCAATTGTGGGAATAGTAATTTCAAAATTTTCCTATGCACACGCAAGATCATGGTGATGCATAGCAACGAGGGGAGAGTGTGATCTACGTACCCTTGTAGACCGACAGCGGAAGCGTTATGACAACGCAGTTGATGTAGTCGTACGTCTTCACGGCCCGACCGATCAAGCACCGAAACTACGACACCTCCGAGTTTTAGCACACGTTCAGCTCGATGACGATCCCCGGACTCCGATCCAGCAAAGTGTCGGGGAAGAGTTCCGTCCGCACACGGCTAAGAATATGATCACGTGGATCAACTTGTGTGTTTCTGGGGTGCCCCTGCCTCCGTATATAAAGGTTCAAGAGAGGAGGAGGCCGGCCGGCCCCTATGGCGCGCCAAGGAGGAGTCCTCCTCCTAGTAGGAGTAGGACTCCTACTAGGAGGGGGAAAGAAGTGGGGAGGGAGAAGGAAAGGGGGGCGCCCCCCCCTCTCCTAGTCCAATTCGGACCAGGGGGAGGAGGCGCGCGGCCCATCTTTGGCTGCCCCTCTCTCTCCACTAAGGCCCATATGGCCCATTACTTCTCCCGAGGGGGTTCCGGTAACCCTCCGGCTTTCCGGTTTTCTCCAAAATCACCCGAAACACTTCCAGTGTCCGAATATAGCCGTCCAATATATCAATCTTTATGTCTCGACCATTTTGAGACTCCTCGTCATGTCCCTGATCAAATCCGGGACTCCGAACAACCTTTGGTACATCAAAACGTATAAACTCATAATATAACTGTCATCGAAACCTTAAGCGTGCGGACCCTACGGGTTCGAGAACAATATAGACATGACCGATACATGTCTCCAGTCAATAACCAATAGCGGGACCTGGATGCCCATATTGGCTCCTACATATTCTACGAAGATCTTTATCGGTCAGACCGCATAACAACATACGTTGTTCCCTTTGTCATCGGTATGTTACTTGCCCGAGATTCGATCGTCGGTGTCCAATACCTAGTTCAATCTCGTTACCGGCAAGTCTCTTTACTCGTTCTGTAATACATCATCTCGCAACTAACTCATTAGTTGCATTGCTTGCAAGGCTTAAGTGATGTGCATTACCGAGAGGGCCCAGAGATACCTCTCAGACGATCGGAGTGACAAATCCTAATCTCGAAATACGTCAACCCAACATGTACCTTTGGAGACACCTGTAGAGTACCTTTATAATCACCCAGTTACGTTGTGACGTTTGGTAGCACACAAAGTGTTCCTCCGGCACACGGGAGTTACATAATCTCATAGTCATAGGAACATGTATAAGTCATGAAGAAAGCAATAGCAACATACTAAACGATCGGATGCTAAGCTAATGGAATGGGTCATGTCAATCAGATCATTCAACTAATGATGTGGTCCCGTTAATCAAATGACAACTCTTTGTTAATGGTTAGGAAACATAACCATCTTTGGTTAACGAGCTAGTCAAGTAGAGGCATAGTAGTGACACTTTGTTTGTCTATGTATTCACACATGTATTATGTTTCCGGTTAATACAATTCTAGCATGAATAATAAACTTTTATCATGATATAAGGAAATAAATAATAACTTTATTATTGCCTCTAGGGCATATTTCCTTCAGTCTCCCACTTGCACTAGAGTCAATAATCTAGATTACACAGTAATGATTCTAACACCCATGGAGCTTTGGTGCTGATCATGTTTTGCTCGTGGAAGAGGCTTAGTCATCGGGTCTGCTACATTCAGCTCCGTATGTATCTTGCAAATCTCTATGGCTCCCACCTGGACTAGATCTCGGATGGAATTGAAGCGTCTCTTGATGTGCTTGGTTCTCTTGTGAAATCTGGATTCCTTTGCCAAGGCAATTGCACCAGTATTGTCACAAAAGATTTTCATGGGACCCGATGCACTAGGTATGACAACCTAGATTCGATTATTAACTCCTTCATCCAGACTCCTTCGTTTGCTGCTTTTGAAGCAGCTATACTCCGCTTCACATGTAGATCCTGCCACAAGCTTTGTTGAACTGCACCAACTGACAGCTCCACCGTTTAATGTAAACACGTTTACGGTTTGCGATTTAGAATCGTCCGGATCAGTGTCAAAGCTTGCATCAACGTAACCATTTACGATGAGCTCTTTGTCACCTCCATATATCAGAAACATATCCTTAGTCCTTTCAGGTATTTCAGATGTTCTGACTGCTGTCCCAAGTGATCCACTCCTGGATTAACTTTGTACTCCCTGCTAGACTTATAGCAAGACACACATCAGGTCTAGTACACAGCATGCCATACATGCTAGAGCCTATGGCTGAAGCATAGGGGAACATCTTTCATTTTCTCTCTATCTTCTGCATTGGGTCGGGCATTAAGTCTTTACTCAATTTCACACCTTGTAACACAGGCAAGAACTTTCTTTGCTTGATCCATTTGAACTTTTTCAAAATTTGTCAAGGTATGTGCTTTGTGAAAGTCCAATTAAGCGTCTTGATCCTATGTCTCTATAGATCTTATGCCCAATATGTAGCAGCTTCACCGAGGTCTTTCATTGAAAACTCTTATTCAAGTATCCCTTTGCTATCCAGAAATTCTTATATCATTTCCGATTAGTAATATGTCAATCTACATATAATATCAGAAATGCTACAGAGCTCCCACTCACTTTCTTAAATACAGCTTTCTCCAAAGTCCTGTACAAAACCAAATTCTTTGATCACACTATCAAAGTATTCCGACTCCGAGAGCTTGCACAGTCCATAAATGGATCGCTGGAGCTTGCACACTTTGTTAGCTCCCTTTGATCGACAAAACCTTTCGCTTATCATATACAACTCTTCTTCTAGAAATCCATTCAGAATGCAGTTTTGACATCCGTCTCCAAATTCATAATCATAAAATGTGGCAATTGCTAACATGATCGACAGACTAAGCATCGCTACGGGGAGAAGGTCTCATCGTAGTCAATCCCTTGAACTTGTCGAAAACCTTTTGCGACAAGTCGAGCTTTGTAGACAGTATATTACCGTCAACGTCAGTCTTCCTCTTCGAAATCATTTATTCTCAATTGCTGCCGATCATTGGGCAAGTCAACCAAAGTCCATACTTTGTTCTCATACATGGATCCCATCTCAGATTTCATGGCTTCAAGCCATGCGAATCTGGGCTCACCATCGCTTCTCCATAGTCGTAGGTTCATCATGATCTTAGCATGACTTCCAGAACGATTACCGTACACTCTGGTGCGGATCTTACTTGGTTGATCTACGAGTTCAATAGTATCTTGTTCTGAAGTTTTCATGATCATCATCATTAGCTCTCACTAATGTAGGTGTCACAAACTGTTTTCTATGATGTACTACTTTCAAAAGGAGAGGTACAGTACCTCATCAAGTTCTACTTTCCTTCCCACTCACTTCCTTTCCGAGAGAAAACTCCTTCTCAGGAAAGTTTCCGAATTTAGCAACAAAAGTCTTGCCTTCGATCTGTGATAGAAGTGTATCAAATAGTTTATTTTGGAAATCCTATTAAGACACATTTTCTTCCGATTGGGTTCGAGCCTTATCAGGGTAAGTTTTTTCACATAGTATGGCAACCCCAACTTTCAGAAACGAAAACTTTGGGTTCTTGCCAAACCCACAGTTCATTAAGGTTGTCTCAACGGATTTTGATGTGCCCTTATTTAACGTGAATGTCGTCTCTAGAGCATAACCCCAAACGATAGCGGTAAATCAGTAGAGACATCATAGATCGCACCATATCAAGTAAAGACGATTACGACTGTTCGACACAACATTGCTGTGTGTTGTGGCGTGTGAGTTGCGAACTATTCCACATTGTTCAAATGTACACCAAACTCGTAACTCAAATATTCTCCTCCATGATCAGATCGTAGGGAATTTATTTTCTTTGTACGATGATTTCAACTTCACTCTGAAATTCTTTAAACTTTTCAAACGTGCAGACTTATGTTTCATCAAGTAGATATACCCATATCTGCTTAAGTCATCTGTGAATGTGAGGAAAATTAACGATTATCCGCCACGAGCCTCAACATTCATCGGACCCACATACATCTGTATGTATTGATTTCCAACAAATTTTGCTCTCTCCATAGTACGGAGAACGGTGTTTTCATCTTACCATAAGGCACGGTTCGCAAGTACCAAGCGATTCATTAATCAAGTGGTTCCAAAAGTCCATCAGTATGGAGTTTCTTCATGCGCTTTACACCGATATGACCCAAACGGCAGTGCCACAAATAAGTTGCACTATCATTATCAACTCTGCATCTTTTGGCTTCAACATTATGAATATGTGTGTCACTACTATCGAGATTTAATAAGAATAGACCACTCTTTAAGGGTGCATGACCATAAAAGATATTACTCATATAAATAGAACAACCATTATTCTCTAATTTAAATGAATAACCGTCTCGCATCAAACAAGATCCAGATATAATGTTCATGCTCAACGCTGGCACCAAATAACAATTATTTAGGTCTAATACTAATCCCGAAGGTAGATGTAGAGGTAGCGTGCCGACCGCGATCACATCGACTTTGGAACCATTTCCCACGCGCATCGTCACCTCGTCCTTAGCCAATCTTCGCTTAATCCGTAGTCCCTGTTTCGAGTTGCAAATATTAGCAACAGAACCAGTATCAAATACCCAGGTGCTACTGCGAGCATTAGTAAGGTACACATCAATAACATGTATATCACATATACCTTTGTTCACCTTGCCATCCTTCTTATCCGCCAAATACTTGGGGCAGTTCCGCTTCCAGTGACCAGTCTGCTTGCAGTAGAAGCACTCAGTTTCAGGCTTAGGTCCAGACTTTGGGTTTCTTCTCTTGAGCAGCAACTTGCTTGCCTGTTCTTTTTGAAGTTCCCCTTCTTCTTCCCTTTGCCCTTTTTCTTGAAACTAGTGGTCTTGTTGACCATCAACACTTGATGCTCCTTCTTGATTTCTACCTCCGCAGCTTTCAGCATTGCGAAGAGCTCGGGAATAGTCTTATCATCCCTTGCATATTATAGTTCATCACGAAGCTCTTGTAGCTTGGTGGCAGTGATTGGAGAATTCTGTCAATGACGCAATCATCTGGAAGATTAACTCCCAATTGAATCAAGTGATTATTATACCCAGACATTTTGAGTATATGCTCACTGACAGAACTGTTCTCCTCCATCTTGCAGCTATAGAACTTATTGGAGACTTCATATCTCTCAATTCGGGCATTTGCTTGAAATATTAACTTCAACTCCTGGAACATCTCATATGCTCCATGACGTTCAAAACGTTGTTGAAGACCCGGTTCTAAGCCGTAAAGCATGGCACACTGAACTATTGAGTAGTCATCAGCTTTGCTCTGCCAGACGTTCTTAACGTCGTCAGTTGCATTAGCAGCAGGCCTGGCACCCACGGTGCTTCCAGGACGTAATTCTTCTTTGCAGAATGAGGATAATCCTCAAGTTACGGACCCAGTCCGATGTAATTGCTACCATCATCTTTCAACTTTGCTTTCTCAAGGAACGCATTAAAATTCAACGGAACAACAGCACGGGCCATCTATCTACAATCAAACATAAACAAGCAAGATACTATCAGGTACTAAGTTCATGATAAATTTAGGTTCAATTAATCATATTACTAAAGAACTCCCACTTAGATAGACATCCCTCTAATCCTCTAAGTGATTACGTGATCCAAATCAACTAAACCATGTCCGATCATCACGTGAGATGGAGTAGTTTCATTGGTGAACATCACTATGTTGATCATATCTACTATATGATTCACGCTCGACCTTTCGGTCTCCGTGTTCCGAGGCCATATCTGTATATGCTTGGCTCGTCAAGTATAACCTGAGTATTCCGCGTGTGCAACTGTTTTGCACCCGTTGTATTTGAACGTAGAGCCTATCACACCCGATCATCACGTGGTGTCTCAGCACGAAGAACTTTCGCAACGGTGCATACTCAGGGAGAACACTTCTTGATAATTAGTGAGAGATCATCTTAAAATGCTACCGTCAATCAAAGCAAGATAAGATGCATAAAAGATAAACATCACATGCAATCAATATAAGTGATATGATATGGCCATCATCATCTTGTGCTTGTGATCTCCATCTCCGAAGCACCGTCATGATCACCATCGTCACCGGCGCGACACCTTGATCTCCATCGTAGCATCGTTGTCGTCTCGCCAATCTTATGCTTCCACGACTATCGCTACCGCTTAGTGATAAAGTAAAGCATTACAGCGCAATTGCATTGCATACAATAAAGCGACAACCATATGGCTCCTGCCAGTTGCCGATAACTTGGTTACAAAACATGATCATCTCATACAATAAAATTTAGCATCATGTCTTGACCATATCACATCACAACATGCCCTGCAAAAACAAGTTAGACGTCCTCTACTTTGTTGTTGCAAGTTTTACGTGGCTGCTACGGGCTTAAGCAAGACCAATCTTACCTACGCATCAAAACCACAACGATAGTTTGTCAAGTTGGTGCTGTTTTAACCTTCGCAAGGACCGGGCGTAGCCACACTCGGTTCAACTAAAGTTGGAGAAACTGTCACCCGCTAGCCACCTTTGTGCAAAGCACGTCGGGAGAACCGGTCTCGCGTAAGCGTACGCGTAATGTCGGTCCGGGCCGCTTCGTCCAACAATACCGCCGAACCAAAGTATGACATGCTGGTAAGCAGTATGACTTATATCGCCCACAACTCACTTGTGTTCTACTCGTGCATATAACATCAACACATAAAACCTAGGCTCGGATGCCACTGTTGGGGAACGTAGTAATTTCAAAAAAATTCCTACGCACACGCAAGATCATGGTGATGCATAGCACAAGAGGGGAGAGTGTTGTCTACGTACCCTCGTAGACCGGCGACGGAAGTGTTGACACAACGTAGAGGAAGTAGTCGTACGTCTTCCCGATCTGATCGATCCAAGCACCAAACGTACGGCACCTCCGAGTTCTAGCACACGTTCAGCTCGATGACGATTCCCGGACTCCGATCTAGCAAAGTGTCGGGGAAGAGTTCCGTCAGCACGACGGCATGGTGACGACCTTGATGTTCAACTGTCGCAGGGCTTCGCCTAAGTACCACTACAATATTATCTAGGATTATGGTGGAAGGGGGCACCGCACACGGCTAAGAAAATGATCACGTGGATCAACTTGTGTGTCTAGGGGTGCCCCCTGCCCCCGTATATAAAGGAGCAAGGGGAGGAGGCCGGCCGGCCCTATAGGCGCGCCAAGGAGGAGTCCTCCTCCTAGTAGGAGTAGGACTCCTACTAGGAGGGGGAAGGAAGTGGGGAGGGAGAAGGAAAGGGGGGCGCCGCCCCCTCTCCTAGTCCAATTCGGACCAGGGGAGGAGGCGCGCGGCCCACCCTGGCTGCCCTCTCTCTCTCCACTAAGGCCCATATGGCCCATTACTTCTCCCGGGGGTTCCGGTAACCCTCCGGCTCTCCGGTTTTCTCCGAAATCACCCGGAACACTTCCGGTGTCCGAATATAGCCGTCCAATATATCAATCTTTATGTCTCGACCATTTCGAGACTCCTCGTCATGTCCGTGATCACATCCGGGACTCCGAACTAACTTCGGTACATCAAAACTCATAAACTCATAATATAACTGTCATCGAAACCTTAAGCGTGCGGACCCTACGGGTTCTGAGAACAATGTAGACATGACCGAGACACGTCTCCGGTCAATAACCAATAGCGGAACCGATGCTCATATTGGCTCCCACATATTCTACAAAGATCTTTATCGGTCAGACCAGATAACAACATACGTTGTTCCTTGTCATCGGTATGTTACTTGCCCGAGATTTCGATCGTCGGTATCTCAATACCTAGTTCAATCTCGTTACCGGCAAGTCTCTTTACTCGTTTCGTAATACATCATCTCGCAACTAACTCATTAGTTGCAATGCTTGCAAGGCTTATGTGATGTGCATTACCGAGAGGGCCCAGAGATACCTCTCCGACAATCGGAGTGACACTCCTAATCTCGAAATACGCCAACACACATTTACCTTTGGAGACACCTGTTAGAGCTCCTTTATAATCACCAGTTACGTTGTGACGTTGGTAGCACACAAGTGTTCCTCCGCAAACGGAGTTGCATTAATCTCATAGTCATAGGAACATGTATAAGTCTGAAGAAAGCAATAGCAACATACTAAACGATCGGGTGCTAAGCTAATGGAATGGGTCATGTCAATCACATCATTCTCCTAATAATGTGATCCCGTTAATCAAATGATAACACATGTCTATGGTTAGGAAACATAACCATCTTTGATTAACAAGCTAGTCAAGTAGAGGCATACTAGTGACATTTTAGTTTGTCTATGTATTCACACAAGTATTATGTTTCCGGATAATACAATTCTAACATGAATAATAAACATTTATCATGATATAAGGAAATAAATAATAACTTTATTATTGCCTCTAGGGATATTTCCTTCACTAATGCATAACCCCAAAACGATAGTGGTAAATCGGTAAGATACATCATAGATTGCACTATATAAAAAAAGTACGGTTATGACGTTCGGACACACCATTACGCTGTGGTGTTCCAGGTGGCATGAGTTTGTGAAACTATTCCACATTGTTTTAATTGAAGACCAAACTCGTAACTCAAATATTCTCCTCTGCAATCAGATCGTAGAAACTTTATTTTCTTGTTACGATGATTTTCCACTTCACTCTGAAATTCTTTGAACTTTTAAAATGTTTCAGACTTATGTTTCTTCAAGTAGATATACCCATATCTTCTCAAATCATATGTGAAGGTCAGAAAATAACGATACCTGCCGCGAGCCTCAACACTCATCGGACCTCATACATCAATATGTGTTATATCCAATAAGTCAGTTGCTCGCTCCATTGTTCTGGAGAACAGAGTCTTAGTCATGTTTGCCCATGAGGCATGGTTCGCAAGCATCAACTGATTCATAATCAAGTGATTCCAAAAGCCCATCAGCATGGATTTTCTTCATGCGCTTTACACCAATATGACCTAAACGGCAGTGCCACAAATAAGTTGCACTATCATTATTAACTTTGCATCTTTTGGCTTCAATATTATGAATATGTGTATCACTACGATCGAGATTCAACAAACCATTTTCATTGGGTGTATAACCATAGAAGGTTTTATTCATGTAAAAAGAATAACAATTATTCTCTAACTTAAATGAATAACCGTATTGCAATAAACATGATCAAATCATATTCATGCTCAACGCAAACACCAAATAACACTTATTTAGGTTCAACACTAATCCCGAAAGTATAGGGAGTGTGCGATGATGATCATATCATTCTTGGAACTACTTCCAACACACATCGTTACTTCACCCTTAACTAGTCTCTGTTCATTCTGCAACTCCCGTTTCAAGTTACTACTCTTAGCAACTGAACTAGTATCAAATACCGAGGGGTTGCTATAAACACTAGTAAAGTACACATCAATAACATGTATATCCAATATACCTTTGTTCACTTTGCCATCCTTCTTATCCGCCAAATACTTGGGGCAGTTCCGCTTCCAGTGACTAGTCCCTTTGCAGTAAAAGCACAAAGTCTCAGGCTTAGGACTTCTCTT
>NC_053026.1:272362768-272373388 GCF_003073215.2 Triticum urartu
GTTGATCATATCTACTATATGATTCACGCTCGACCTTTCGGTCTCCGTGTTCCGAGGCCATATCTGCATATGCTTGGCTCGTCAAGTATAACCTGAGTATTCCGCGTGTGCAACTGTTTTGCACCCATTGTATTTGAACGTAGAGCCTATCACACCCGATCATCACGTGGTGTCTCAGCACGAAGAACTTTCGCAACGGTGCATACTCAGGGAGAACACTTCTTGATAATTAGTGAGAGATCATCTTATAATGCTACCGTCAATCAAAGCAAGATAAGATGCATAAAAGATAAACATCACATGCAATCAATATAAGTGATATGATATGGCCATCATCATCTTGTGCTTGTGATCTCCATCTTCGAAGCACCGTCGTGATCACCATCGTCACCGGCGCGACACCTTGATCTCCATCGTAGCATTGTTGTCGTCTCGCCAATCTTATGCTTCCACGACTATCGCTACCGCTTAGTGATAAAGTAAAGCATTACAGCGCGATTGCATTGCATACAATAAAGCGACAACCATATGGCTCCTACCAGTTGCCGATAACTCGCTTACAAAACATGATCATCTCATACAATAAAATTTAGCATCATGTCTTGACCATATCACATCACAACATGCCCTGCAAAAACAAGTTAGATGTCCTCTACTTTGTTGTTGCATGTTTTACGTGGCTGCTATGGGCTTAAGAAAGAACCAATCTTACCTACGCATCAACACCACAATGATAGTTTGTCAAGTTGGTGTTGTTTTAACCTTTGCAAGGACCGGGCGTAGCCACACTCGGTTCAACTAAAGTTGGAGAAACTGTCACCCGCTAGCCACCATTGTGCAAAGCACGTCGGGAGAACCGGTCTCGCGTAAGCGTACGCGTAATGTTGGTCCGGGACGCTTCGTCCAACAATACCGCCGAACCAAAGTATGACATGCTGGTAAGCAGTATGACTTATATCGCCCACAACTTACTTGTGTTCTACTCGTGCATATAACATCAACATATAAAACCTAGGCTCGGATGCCGCTGTTGGGTTTCGTAGTAATTTCAAAAAAATTCCTATGCACATGCAAGATCATGGTGATGCATAGCAACGAGAGGGGAGAGTGTGATCTATGTACCCTTGTATATCGACAACGGAAGCGTTAGCACAACGTGGTTGATGTAGTCGTACGTCTTCACGGCCCGACCGATCAAGCACCGAAACTACGGCACCTCCGAGTTCTAGCACACGTTCAGCTCGATGATGATCCCCAGACTCTGATCCAGCAAAGTGTCGGGGAAGAGTTCTGTCAGCACGACGGCGTGGTGACGATCTTGATGTACTACCGTCGCAGGGCTTCGCCTAAGCGCCGCTACAATATTAACGAGGACTATGGTGGAAGGGGGCACCGCACACGGCTAAGAATATGATCATGTGGATCAACTTGTGTGTCTAGGGGTGCCCCCTGCCTCCGTATATAAAGGATCAAAGGGGGGTGCGGCCGGCCAGGGAGGGCGCGCCAGGAGGAGTCCTACTCCCTCCGGGAGTAGGATTCCCCCCCTTTCCTAGTTGGAATAGGATTCGGGAGGGGGGAAAGAGGAGAGAGAGAAGGAAGGGGGGCGCCGGCCCCCTCTCCTTGTCCTATTCGGACTAGGGAGGGAGGGGCACGCGGCCCAGCCCTGGCCATCTCTCCTCTCTTCCACTAAAGCCCACTAAGGCCCATATACCTCCCGGGGGGGTTCCGGTAACCTCCCGGTACTCCGGTAAAATCCCGATTTCACCCGGAACACTTCCGATATCCAAATATAGGCTTCCAATATATCAATATTTATGTCTCGACCATTTCGAGACTCCTCGTCATGTCCGTGATCACATCCGGGACTCCGAACAAACTTCGGTACATCAAAACTCATAAACTCAAAATATAACTGTCATCGAAACCATAAGAGTGCGGACCCTATGGGTTCGAGAACAATGTAGACATGACCAATACTCGTCTCCGGTCAATAACCAATAGCGGAACCTGGATGCTCATATTGGCTCCTACATATTCTACGAAGATCTTTTATCGGTCAGACCGCATAACAACATACGTTGCTCCCTTTGTCATCGGTATGTTACTTGCCCGAGATTCGATCGTCGGTATCTCAATACCTAGTTCAATCTCGTTACCGGCAAGTCTCTTTACTCGTTCCATAATACATCATCTCACAACTAACTCATTAGTTGCAATGCTTGCAAGGCTTATGTGATGTGCATTACCGAGAGGGCCCAGAGATACCTCTCCGACAATCGGAGTGACAAATCCTAATCTCGAAATACGCCAACCCAACATCTACCTTTGGAGACACCTGTAGAGCACCTTTATAATCACCCAGTTACGTTGTGACGTTTGGTAGCACACAAAGTGTTCCTCCGGCAGACGGGAGTTGCATAATCTCATAGTCATAGGAACATGTATAAGTCATGAAGAAAGCAATAGCAACATACTAAACGATCGGTTGCTAAGCTAATGGAATGGGTCATGTCAATCAGATCATTCACCTAATGATGCCATCCCGTTAATCAAACAACAACTCTTTGTGCATGGTTAGGAAACATAACCATCTTTGATTAACGAGCTAGTCTAGTAGAGGCATACTAGTGACACTCTCTTTGTCTATGTATTCACACATGTATTATGTTTCCGGTTAATACTATTCTAGCATGAATAATAAACATTTATCATGATATAAGGAAATAAATAATAACTTTATTATTGCCTCTAGGGCATATTTCCCTCAGCGAGAGCCCGGACCGGCCCCCGCGCTCCGCCGCCAGAGCCTCCCCTGCGCCGCCGCCTTGTGTCTCGTCGCCGGCCACCGCCCCGCGCCTCCCCGCCACTGCGCTTCGCCGCTCCGCCGCCGACCGGCGCCGTCTTCGCCGGAGCACGCCACCCGGGCCTTCGCAGGCCGCCGCTCGACTGCGGGGTCCCCGAGCGGACGAACCCCGAGTGCTCGCCGGCCCTCTTCATCCCGTCGTCCTACCGCAGGAGCTCGCCGGAGCTCCCGTGCCGCGCCGCCACTGCAGGAGGTCACCGGCGCCGCCTCCGCCTCGGTACCTCGCTCCGCTTCTTCCCCGGTCAGATCCAGTCGAGGAGCTACCGGATCCGGCAACCCTGACAACTCCGGCGAGTTTTTCCCCAACTCCGGCGCCATCTCCCTCTCCTCCGGCGACTTTCTGGCGAACCTTGTACGGCATGCCCCGAAACCCTAGATCCGTTTCGGGAGGTAAAATTTCTACTAAGTCCTCGAAATTCCCAGATCCACATGCCCATGTTCATCGCCTCGTAACTCTGCATCCATAGCTTCGATTCATGCATATAGCATATCAAAATGTTCGTCTCAGAGAGTACATCATTTCATCTCATTGCATCATTTTCATTTGAGTACATCTTGATGCTCGAAATGCTGTTGGAAGAGTGCTACTTGAGTTAATTGTCAGATCTGCTACTCCATTTAGATATTTGTCATTTTTGCCATTATTATTGTGTGCATGATATGCCCATGAGCCCTACATATGTTTTGTTAAGGGTTTTGCCATATTTCCAAAGGTGCAACCCATGTATTTTTGTGATGTGCGGTGACTAGCACAAGCTTGCAAAGTGAGGCACTTGGTAATGCTGTTTTCAGGGACTTAGCATTTCCACTAAGTCCTTGGTCTGTTTATCTCATTATGCCATATGTTCATGTTGTTTCCTAGTGATCCGTGCCTCTTTTGAGGATGATCAGTAAGGATATTTTGTTAATATTGTAGTGCTTTATACATCCATGTCTTTGTTTGCAATTATGGAGCACCCTAGCTTGAGTCAATCGAGCTCTACTTTTGTCATTTCGTGAATCTGGGCAGATTGTCTACTTGTTAGCGATTTTGCCGAGGATGTTGTAGTTGATCCGTGCATGCCATGGTATTGTTCTTGCCATTTCTAGCTTGTATTTTCTGTATTCTTCATGGGTGTATGCTTAGTTTGTCATGCCTTGCTCTGTAGTGAGTGCATCGAGCTCGTAAACATGCCTACTTGATATCTGTTTTTAGCATGCTCCAGTTTTTCACCAAGTCTGAGAACTGATTATGTTTTTGCCATGTTCACATGCTTGCAATTGTATTTTCTGATCCCTTTTGGCTCAAGGTCACTAAGGGACTTTTGTTAAGCTCTTTGAGTAGCTCCATGCCATGCTTTACTTTGCCATGTTCAGGTCCTATAGCATGTAGTTTTGTTGCTCCAAAGAGTGCTATCTGATCTGAAGTCCAGACAAGTGTTAATTTCACTAAGTCTGAAATCTGTTTACCAAATGCATTTTTGCCATGCTTGTTTGAACCTGTTAATGGATGATTTGGCCGTAGCTCAGTGCTAGTATTTTGTTAAACATCATGAATGGATCCCTGCCATGTATTTTGTTGCCATGATTGGGTGCCGTAGCATGTTCATCTTGTTGCATTTAGATGGCTACTTGCTGTAAATCGCAGAACGTGGTCATATTTTAATTGCTTGCCATTTCCAAACCATAACTCCGATTCCGGTGATCTTTATATCGTTTTCAAGCGATTTCATATCAGCTTTCCAGTGGAACACTTGGATTTCCAAGTTGAGGCCAGGTTCATGCATTCCTTGTCAAATCATGCATATGCATCGCATATCGCATCCCGCATATCATCCCATGTTCATGTGTTGGTTGTTTACTGTGTTGTGTGCTTCTTTCCGGTGTTTGCGTCTTCAGGTTGGTTTCGGTAACATAGCGTTTGTGAGGACCCGCTCGTCTACGTCCGTTTGTCTTCTTCATGGACTCGTTCTTCTTCCTTGCGGGATTTCAGGCAAGATGACCATACCCTCGAAATCACTTCTATCTTTGCTTGCTAGTCGCTCGCTCTTTTTCTATGCCTATGTTGCGATACCTACCACTTGCTTATCATGCCTCCCATATTGTTGAACCAAGCCTCTAACCCACCTTGTCCTAGAAAACCGTTGTTTGTCTATGTTACCGCTTTGCTCAGCCCCTCTTATAGCGTTGTTAGTTGCAGGTGAAGATTGAAGTTTGTTCCTTGTTGGAACATGGAGACGTCGTTCCTTGTTGGAACATTGTTTACTTGTTGGGATATCACAATATATCTTATTTTAATTAATGCATCTATATACTTGGTAAAGGGTGGAAGGCTCGGCCTTATGCCTGGTGTTTTGTTCCACTCTTGCCGCCCTAGTTTCCGTCATATCGGTGTTATGTTCCCGGATTTTGCGTTCCTTACGCGGTTGGGCTATTATGGGAACCCCTTGACAGTTCGCCTTAAGTAAAGCTCTTCCAGCAATGCCCAACATTGGTTTTACCATTTGCCACCTAGCCTTTCCTTTTCCCTTGGGAGTCGCGCTCCTGAGGGTCATCATTATTTTAACCCCCCCGGGCCAGTGCTCCTCTGAGTGTTGGTCCAACTGAGCGATGTCCGGGGCTACCAGGGGCAACTCTGGGCTGGCCTACCCGACGTCTGGCTCATCTGAGTGTGCCCTGAGAAAGAGATATGTGCAGCTCCTATCGGGATTTGTCGGCACATTCTGGCGGTGTTGTTGGTTTAGTTTTACCCTGTCGAAATGTCTTGTAGAACCGGGATACCGAGTCTGATCGGAATGTCCCGGGAGGAGGTCTATTCCTTCGTTGACCGTGAGAGCTTGTGATGGGCTAAGTTGGGACGCCCCTGCAGAGATTTGAACTTTCGAAAGCCGTGCCCGCGGTTATGGGCAGATGGGAATTTGTTAACGTCCGGTTGTAGAAAACCTGAAGTTGACCTTAATTAAAATGCATCAACCGCGTGTGTTACCGTGATGGTCTCTTCTCGGCGGAGTCCGGGAAGTGAACACGGTGTTGGAGTTACGCTTGACGTAGGTTGTTCTAGGATCACTTCTTGATCATAGATTCTCGACCGTGCTTTGCCTTCTCTTCTCGCTCTCTTTTGCGTATGTTAGCCACCATATATGCTAGTCGCTTGCTGCAGCTTCACCTCATACCTTTTACCTTACCCATAAGCTTAAATAGTCTTGATCGCGAGGGTGTAAGATTGTTGAGTCCCCGTGACTCACAGATACTTCCAAAACCAGTTTGCAGGTCCCAATGAGTCCGTGCAGATGACGCAACCAAGCTCAAGAGGAGCTCGATGAAGATCTTGACCTTTGTGTTGTTTCGTTCTAGTTGATCAGATGACTTATATCTCTTTTAATCCTTTCTACGAGAATAAGTAGTACACCAAATCCGTTGTTTGTCATCAATTTAATTGGTGAAGGACAAGCATAACATAATTCTTATTCTTGTTCATACAAGTGATTAATTCCTTATTCCGGAGGTGCATCATATCACATTCTGGGTTCGAGATGCTTTATCTTTTCTTTTTCCGGAGTTCCAAGCTCTAATTATCACGGAGATCCATCTAAATCATTACAAGGTTTCACCTTGTATTTTCAACTTATCTTTCATTTCGATTGATCATGCTTTGGTTACCGGAGTTCTTCATGAAGGTTCTACATGATGGTTCATAAAGGATTTAATTCCTTCTCGAAGTTTTCATCGAGATTTTTTTCTAAGGATTTTTAAATCCATCAATCTCTTCTTTGGAGTTATCTTGGGTTATATTTTACCAAAGCCTTTCCTAAGGATTGTTGCTAGTTATGGTGCTTATAAAGGACCCAAGTTCTTCTTTATCCTCCCGGTGAAATACTTTCTCGTCTCCTTGTTCATACCAATCAAATTCTTTTTCCCGTGAGTGGCAGGTTGTCACCTCATAATTTTGAGATGTGTTCCATAAGACCATATCAAGTTTATTCTTTTTGTTGTGGATTGTTCCAACAACTCCGTGTGACCCTTCTCTTTAAGATGCTTTTCAAGCTCATTGGAGGTAGAAGATGTTGTTTTCTTCTCCATTTTTTTGTTCCGTCGATACAACTTCTATTCTTTCGTTCCGGAGGCATTGTGTTGTTGCTTTCTTCAACCATCATCTCGCTTCATCAAAGATTATGTTCTTTTCATGATTGTCCATTGAACCGGAGTGTTGTGCCCTTTTTGCTCAAGTTCCTTTCGCCTTATCAAGTCTGGCATCCCTTCTAAACCGGAGTGCTTCCCAAATTTGTTCTTACTTGTTACTCTCTCTTAACGGAGTGCTTTCAACTTCGTTCATCTCCGTTGTGTTATTCTCCCGGACTGGCTTAACCTCTTCAAGGTTCGTGGTTTCACTTGTTTGTCAATGAAGCAACTTAGTTTTACCTCTCCCCGTTTCACTTCCGTTGTTCCTTCGGTGCCATTCTAGATCTCGGGACGAGATCCTCTCGTAGTGGTGGAGTGTTGTGACGCCCCGAGACCGATGTGCCAGGTGTCGTCCAGTTATTCGCTGTTGTTGCCTTGTCATTGCTTGCGTGTCGTGCATTGCGTATCATGTCATCATGTGCATTTCATTTGCATACGTGTTCATCTCATGCATCCGAGCATTTTCCCCGTTGTCCGTTTTGCATTCCGGCGTTCCGTTCTCCTCCGGTGGTCATTTCTACCTTTCTTTCGTGTGTGGGGATTAAACATTTCCGGATTGGACCGAGACTTGCCAAGCGGCCTTGGTTTACTACCGGTAGACCGCCTGTCAAGTTCCGTACCATTTGGACTCCATTTGATGCTCCAACGGTTAACCGAGGGACCGAAAAGGCCTCGTGTGTGTTGCAGCCCAACACCTCCCCAAAGTGGCCCAAAACCCACCTAAACCTCCTCCATCATCTCGGTCGTTCGATCACGATCACGTGGCCGAAAACCGCACCTCATTTGGACTCTCCTAGCTCCCTCTACCTATAAATATGTGCAACCCTTCCAAATTCACGGACGAAACCCTAAAAATTCCTTCCCTCACGCCGCCGGACGTGTCCTCACCGCGCCGGACAATGTCCGCCGCCCGCCGCCACATCCCTCTGACCAATGGGGGCTCGCCACGTCATCGTTGCCACTCCCTCGTGCAACCGCAGGCCGCCACCTGTCCCCGCCGCGCCCACTTCGCCGTTGCGGCCCTGCAGGCCCATCCGCGGCCCGCCCGAGCCCGCGAGTGTTGGGTTTCGTAGTAATTTCAAAAAAATTCCTACGCACACGCAAGATCATGGTGATGCATAGCAACGAGAGGGGAGAGTGTGATCTGCGTACCCTTGTAGATCGACAACGGAAGCGTTAGCACAATGTGGTTGATGTAGTCGTACGTCTTCACGGCCCGACCGATCAAGCACCGAAACTACGGCACCTCCGAGTTCTAGCACACGTTCAGCTCGATGACGATCCCTGGACTCTGATCCAGCAAAGTGTCGGGGAAGAGTTCCGTCAGCACGACGGCGTGGTGACGATCTTGATGTACTACCGTCGCAGGGCTTCGCCTAAGCACCGCTACAATATTATCGAGGACTATGGTGGAAGGGGGCACCGCACACGGCTAAGAATATGATCACGTGGATCAACTTGTGTGTCTAGGGGTGCCCCCTGCCTCCTTATATAAAGGATCAAAGGGGGGGTGTGGCCGGCCAGGGAGGGCGCGCCAGGAGGAGTCCTACTCCCTCCGGGAGTAGGATTCCCCCCTTTCCTAGTTGGAATAGGATTCGGGAGGGGGGAAAGAGGAGAGAGAGAAGGAAGGGGGGCGCCGGCCCCCTCTCCTTGTCCTATTCGGACTAGGGGGGAGGGGCGCGCGGCCCAGCCCTGGCCACCTCTCCTCTCTTCCACTAAAGCCCACTAAGGCCCATATACCTCCCGGGGGGGTTCCGGTAACCTCCCGGTATTCCGGTAAAATCTCGATTTCACCCGGAACACTTCCGATATCCAAATATAGGCTTCCAATATATCAATCTTTATGTCTCGACCATTTCGAGACTCCTCGTCATGCCCGTGATCACATCTGGGACTCCGAACAAACTTCGGTACATCAAAACTCATAAACTCATAATATAACTGTCATCGAAACCTTAAGCGTGCGGACCCTACAGGTTCGAGAACAATGTAGAAATGACCAAGACTCGTCTCCGGTCAATAACCAATAGCGGAACCTGGATGCTCATATTGGCTCCTACATATTCTACGAAGATCTTTTATCGGTTAGACCGCATAACAACATATGTTGTTCCCTTTGTCATCGGTATGTTACTTTCCCGAGATTCGATCGTCGGTATCTCAATACCTAGTTCAATCTCGTTACCGGCAAGTCTCTTTACTCATTCCGTAATACATCATCTCACAACTAACTCATTAGTTGCAATGCTTGCAAGGCTTATGTGATGTGCATTATCGAGAGGGCCCAGAGATACCTCTCCGACAATCGAGTGACAAATCCTAATCTCGAAATACGCCAACCCAACATCTACCTTTGGAGACACCTGTAGAGCACCTTTATAATCACCCAGTTACGTTGTGACGTTTGGTAGCACACAAAGTGTTCCTCCAGCAGACGGGAGTTGCATAATCTCATAGTCATAGGAACATGTATAAGTCATGAAGAAAGCAATAGCAACATACTAAACGATCGGGTGCTAAGCTAATGGAATGGGTCATGTCAATCAGATCATTCACCTAATGATGTGATCCCGTTAATCAAACAACAACTCTTTGTTCATGGTTAGGAAACATAACCATCTTTGATTAACGAGCTAGTCTAGTAGAGGCATACTAGTGACACTTTGTTTGTCTATGTATTCACACATGTATTATGTTTCCGGTTAATACAATTCTAGCATGAATAATAAACATTTATCATGATATAAGGAAATAAATAATAACTTTATTATTGCCTCTAGGGCATATTTCCTTCAATCTCCCACTTGCACTAGAGTCAATAATCTAGATTACACAGTAATGATTCTAACACCCATGGAGCCTTGGTGCTGATCATGTTTTGCCCGTGGAAGAGGCTTAGTCAATGGGTCTGCTACATTCAGATCCGTATGTATCTTGCAAATCTCTATGTCTCCCACCTGGACTAGGTCCCGGATGGAATTGAAGCGTCTCTTGATGTGCTTGGTTCTTTTGTGAAATCTAGATTCCTTTGCCAAGGCAATTGCACCAGTATTGTCACAAAAGATTTTCATTGGACCCGATGCACTAGGTATGACAGCTAGATCGGATATGAAGTCCTTCATCCAGACTCCTTCATTTGCTGCTTCCGAAGCAGCTATGTATTCTGCTTCACACGTAGATCCCGCCACGACGCTTTGTTTATAACTGCACCAACTGACAGCTCCACCGTTTAATGTAAACACGTATCCGGTTTGCGATTTAGAATCGTACGGATCAGTGTCAAAGCTTGCATCGACGTAACCATTTACGATTAGCTCTTTGTCACCTCCATAAACGAGAAACATATCCTTAGTCCTTTTCAGGTATTTCAGGATGTTCTTGACCGCTGTCCAGTGATCCACTCCTGGATTACTTTGGTACCTCCCTGCTAGACTTATAGCAAGGCACACATCAGGTCTGGTACACAGCATTGCATACATGACAGAGCCTATGGCTGAAGCATAGGGAACATCTTTCATTTTCTCTCTATCTTCTGCAGTGGTCGGGCATTGAGTCTGACTCAACTTCACACCTTGTAACACAGGCAAGAACCCTTTCTT
>NC_053026.1:272374388-272468692 GCF_003073215.2 Triticum urartu
TAAGGTGACGCAGCACCTAGAATAGCCTATGGACGAATATTATGAAGTGGCATCTTGTATATTTCGTCCAAGGCTTCATGCACTCCTTATGGCGGCTTCAAAGTCCTGAAATCATCACTTGTAACTCCGTTCCTGATCCCCTTGCGCATGCCATCAACCCCATTCGTGTTCTTGCTCCAATGTTCATCCTTCTCCAAGCTAGGACCTTCATTTGTAAGCAAAACAAATGTATCCAATTTAGGCAGCATCATAATCTCATGAACATTAGAATCATTACCAAGAAACGAAAGTACCTGGTAATTTAATTGGCGTGCGCGAGCTCTAGTAATTGGTCCAGTATATGTAACAGTAGGGGCTGTGGGTGTAACAATGGTATTGATGTCCTCATCAGATAAGGGAAAAGGAGAAGTTTATGTTGTGTTCAAAAAGTCCTCTCACGTCACTTTTGGGCCAAGAGAAGATAGAGTCCAAGTCTTTCACGTTCTGAATTCAGATTCGGACTACACAGATATACCTGACTCAAAACGCCAACAACTTTTTCATACGGACTCCGAATTGGGTGATTCTTTTTTTGTTGGAAACTAGATTTCGTGCTCTTTCCAACCCAATTGGATTCACCTTCATCATCGCCCATCTACCACTTTTGCTTATCCGCCACCGCTCTGGATCCATATCCATATACCGCCACCAATCCGTATCCATATACCACCACCAATCTGTATCCATATACCACCACCGCTACCATATACCACGACCGCTGCCATATACCACAACCATATATCCACCACCAATCCGAGTTCTTCTCATATTAGGTTTGTTCTTGAGACCAATCTAAATTCCGGTTCGTGTTTCCTTGCCTGCGTAGGTCTCAGAAAAAAAAGAGTCTGGAGACCCCTGGGCAGTTTTTAGGCCAAAATTTTCACGGGCAAAATTTTTTTCCCTATCCTATTTTTAGGCTTTTCTGAGTCTTTTGAGCCACGTGCCCTCATAGTGATTTTTTGTCGCACTTTTTCGTCGTCGCTGCCCTGATTTCCGAAAAAAAGTGAAAAAAAAATTTCGTTCCCATCCTATCAGTTTGACGAGGGAAGAGTTTTGAGACACTCGCCATTATAGTGATTTTTCGCAAAAAAAAGAGGAGCGCAAAAAAAAGGAGCGCAAAAAAAAAGAAAGCCACAAAAAAGAGTTAGATCTATTCATCCTTGGTCCAAGCCAGTCTGAGCCTTTGCAATTTTCTTTTCATTGCTTGCATAGTTGAATTATCGGTTGCATCGTCGTGTCGAGTTGCTGGTCTTAGTGTCTAGTTTGTTTAGAGTTTCGAGTTCTGTTCACATTAGTCACGCCACCGCTGCATCATTATCTCTTCCGCTGTCCACCACCCATCCATCAATTTCCACCACGTGCTACCCACCATTCATTGTCATAATAATAGTTGAGATCGTTCACATCTTCGCTTGATCCAATCTGCATCTTATCTAGTTTGTTCTAAAAAGAGGGAGAAAAAAAGAGAGAAAAAAAAGCAAGAGAAAAAAAAAGAGAAAAAAAGTCAGAGAAAAAAAGGAGAGAAAGAAAAAAAAGTGTGAGGAAAAAAAAGAGAGAAGAAAAAAAAACAAAATTCGGATCTTTTTAGACTCAATCTCGTAGTTGAATTCGGACTGGAATCTGTTTTGTGCACTGTTCAGTAAAACAGGCATAACTTCCTCATACGAAGTCCGTTTTGCCTCCGCGAGTACTCAAACAAAAGCTAGCGACGAGTCGCATCTAAATAGTTGAAGAAGCTTGTTCAATATTTGGCACCTCAAAATAGGCTTCTAAATAGGTATTTTTGTCCTCCGAAGTTCATGAACACAGCTTATTCCAGTTTTTCAGGCCAGTTTTCGAATTTTTTGACTCCTCATATCAACTCGGAATTGAGCGATTCCTTTGGTGTTTGAAAGCTTGAGTCAATCCCATTCTTGAAAAAAAATTCAAAAAGATCGGCACAAACTTTTTCAGAGGAAAGTTGGAGACAAAGTTGTTGATATATCTTGCTTGGCTGTTGTTTCACATCATTATCTTTACTGCCGTTGTGATCTTCACTTATATCTTGCTGTCCAGAGCTACTTAGTATCCTTCATTGATGCTAGTTGTGCTACGACGTGACCTCATTAGTGTTCTAGGCTCGCGTCTCTAGTTCGGTCTAGCCTAGGACGAGCATAGTACCGTCGTTGAGCGTTTATTCAACATTGCATCTCTGAATTGATTATTGCTAATCTTTTGCTACCATATATAGCCAACCCAGCTCCACATATTTCTACACCGTGTATACGTACGTTCCCCTGGCAATCGCTTTACACAATCTTCAGAGTTATTTGACCCTGCTAGTTGCCTGTCACCACCTGCTGCTTGGTAAGAACTTGTAAGATATTGATATTTGCTTTACTGTGAGCGCTTTACCACCACATCCTAGTAGTTCATAGGAACATTATTCTTGAATTTTGTTTCTTGTTTCTACTAATCATGACAGGATCCGAAGATAGAAGTTCTTGGACGACGGACACATCTTCACCATCACGAGAGTTGGGACAACACACACAAGCACATGGTCAGGTTATCTTTTTACCATCATTTGAGGGTAGATTTAATCCTACTACTTATCTAGCTCGGGAGCTTAAAGTAGAACAAGTTTTTAGTCACCATGACTTTTCTGAACTTGAGCGAGTGCGAGCAGCCACTAGAGCATTTACTAATTTTGCTTCTGTTTGGTGGAGTGTACATTGTAAGAAAAACATTGATAACCAACCCACAACTTGGAAAGTTTTGAAAGCTGTAATGAGACAACAATTTTCCCTCCTTATTATCATCATGAATTGCTTCGCAAATTTGAACAATTTAAACAAGGCAACAACACTGTTCATGCTTACTACCAAGAGTTCAAATCTTATATGCATCATTGTGACATAGAAGAATCTGAGAATGATACAATGAATAGATTTTTTGGTGGTTTGAACCATGATATTCAGGCATGATTTCAGTATATTCCTCGTTGCATTACTGGTATGTATGTCCATGCTTGTACCTTTGAGAGACAGATACAGGAGGATGCATTAGGTGACTACAACAACTACTATTCCAGTTCATGCTCACCACCGCCGGTGGGTTACTCCATCATTGCACCTCGGATTATGAGCGCGGCATCATCTCAAGGGTATGGTACATTGTCAACGTCCGTACCTGCATCAGCTACATCTTTGCCACAAGGTAACAGTAAAGGTATTGATGATATAACTTCACATGAGAATGATGCATGCCTAGTTAACTTGAATGCGTCATGTATTGAGTTACCTGTTGATTTGAGCACACCACCTATTTTAGAGAATCTTATTACTGTCATGAATGCGTCATGTGATCAAACAACTGAAATATCAACAATTTTGAGTGCACCCATTGAATTAACTGTTGATGCAAAAGAACTAATGTTTAATCATATTGATATGGCCTCCAATCTTGGTGATGATTCTGTGTCCAATGACTTATTGCATGTTTGCTTATTTAAGCATGTTGTAGCATGTAAATTTGATGCAAGTAAGTTTTATTCACCAAAGTTGGGATGGTTTAATGATGAACATTGCGAATCTTTTGAAATGAATAAGAGCTTCACTTATATGTGCAAACTGAGTTCTAATATTTCCATGCCTTCTACTTCTTGTGATAATTTTTTGGCTTTAGTTTTTATGAACTATGAAAGTTACTCATGTATACATGTGTCATACGTGCAAAAATCAAGGGAAGTTAAACTGGATGACATATACATATACAACATGTACACCTTGTCTCTTTTGTTAGCCACATTTCAGATTAAGCAACGCCGAGGACGGCTTTGTTTTCAAAAAGGGGAGGATGATGAGGACATGACTACCTTGGATACGACCAAAAATATTGCATACATGCATATTTGTCAGGTGATTTCTAATGCAAACTATTCAATAATCTATTTATGTTATCCAGAACAAAAATACTTCACACACTTTTGTGTTTTGTCTAATTGCAGGTGTATGGGACATTTGTACAATACATATATGAAGATAAGGGAAAAGGAGAAGTTTATGTTGTGTTCAAAAAGTCCTCTCACGTCACTTTTGGGCCAAGAGAAGATAGAGTCCAAGTCTTTCACGTCCTGGATTCAGATTCGGACTGCACAGACATACCTGACTCAAAACGCCAACAAATTTTTCATACGGACTCCGAATTGGGTGATTCTTTTTTTGTTGGAAACTAGATTTCGTGCTCTTTCCAACCCAATTGGATTCACCTTCAAATTCGTCTGGAGCGTTGAGTTACGGACGAAACAATTTGACATTGCAGCAGAATCCGAGTCAAACTACAAGCCCAAAGGTGTTGCATCACCTCCACTTGGGCCCATGAGCCTTGTACGACCTAGGGTTAGTTTTAGGCTGCCTTGGGACGTCCTCCCACCTCCTTGGCCGCCACCCCTTGCTCCTATATAAGTAGATCCATCTAGTAGCTTTTTCCTTGGGTTTTGTTTAGATTAAAAGTTCGCCATAGCTGCAACTTCGCGTACTTCGTTTGTGTCCAACGACCAGACCAAGACGTCATAGAACCCCACCTTGATCAATAAAGCTTTCATCTTATATTCGCAATATCCAGATTGCAATCTCAGTTTCTTGCTTGTTCTTCGTTTGCTCGCAGGAAACAAACCCTCGTGGTCAGGTTGATCGTGCTCCGGTGTGGTCAATAACCCTCGGAAGTTGGTTTAGCAATTGCTAAGGCGCGACGTCTCGCACGTTCGTAGTCGGATCGTCAAGGTCGACTCCCACAGAAAACGATAGCCACCATCTCATCGAAAGATCGGGACACCTTAGCCTCTATCAATAATTCAACTCATGGGGTCGAAGCTGACGTGAGGCATAAGAGACAACTCTTCTGTCTTGCATAAGTACTCCTCTGAGTCCTAGACGAGATGCGTCGCAATACACCTGGAAATCTTTACGTATATCTGGCAGAATCAACACTGGGGCTATAGTCAAACATTTCTGCAACTCCTAAAAACTTGTTTCACATTCCTTCGTCCATTTGAACTTGGTGTCCTTCTTAAACAACTCTGTCATGGGCTTTGCAATCTTAGAGAAATTCTCAATGAATCTTCAATAGTGTCCCGCGAGTCCAAGAAAACTGCAGATCTCTCCAACTGAGGTGGGTGCCAACCACTCAGTGACTGACTGAACCTTGGTAGGATCCACTGCTATACCTTCTCCCGATATAACATGTCCAAGAAATCGAACTTCCTTCAACCAAAACTCACATTTGCTGAAATTGGCATATAACTGATGTTCTCTGAGCTTCTCGAGAACTAAACGCAAATGCTCCTTGTGTTCCTCTTCATTCTTCGAGTACACCAAAATATCATCAATGAACACCACGACAAACTTGTCCAAGAAATCCATGAATATCTTGTTCATCATGCTCATGAAATAGGCGGGGGCATTAGTCAATCCAAATGACATAACAGTATACTCATATAACCCGTACCTCATGGTGAAAGCTGTTTTTGGTATATCCTTTTCTCGTATCTTTAGTAGATCGATCTTGGAAAATACTTTAGCTCCTTGCAGCTGGTCAAACAAATCATTGATCATCGGCAGTGGGTACTTGTTCTTGATCGTCCCTTCATTCAATGCTCGATAATCAACAACCATTCTCAGAGACTTATCCTTCTTCTCAACCAAGAGCACTGGGGAACCCCATGGTGATGAACTTCATCAAATGTAACATTTCTCCAATAACTCCTTAATATGTTTCTTAATCTCCTCCAGATCATTTGCGGGCATCCGGTATGGTCTCTTTGATATTGGTCCGGTGCCTGGCAATAACTCTATCAAAAACTCAATGTCTCGATCCGGGGGCATGCCTGGTAGTTCCTCTGGAAATACATTTGGGTAATCCTTTACTACAGGCACTTCTTCCTGAACAACTCTAGTGAGGGAATTTACGTGAGTACTCTTAAGGAGTATACCTGGATACATACTTAATCCTTTTTCCTTCCGGTGTGGTGAGCAGAATTGACTTACTGGCGCAATCGATGTTTCCTCTATACATCGATAGCCAATCCATACCGAGTATCACATCCAATCCTTGGGATTCCAAAATTATCAAGTCTGAGGGAAAAACATGCCTACCTATGGTCAATGGCATCTGAAAACATCCACTACTTGCCATATACTCTGTTCCGGGTGAGCTTAGTAACATAGGTGTCCTAAGTGTTGGAGATATGCCCTAGAGGCAATCATGTATGATGATATTTCCTATGCGTTTATGAATAAAGATGATGTAACGCCCCGAGACCGATGTGCCAGGTGTCTTCCTGTTATTCGCTGTTGTTGCCATGTCATTTGCTTGCGTGTTACATTTCATCTTGTCATCATGTGCATTGCATCATCATGTTTTCAAAACTTGCATCAGTCCCGGTCTCCTTGTTCCGTCCGTTGTCCGTTCTGAGCCCAGACACACTTGCACGCGCCCGCGGCATGTCCGAAATATTATTTTATAAGTGGCCGGAAAATGTTCTCGGAATGGGATGAGAGTTGGCGTGCGGTCTTGTTATAGTGTAGGTAGACCGCCTGTCAAGTTTCATCGCATTCGGAGTTTGTTTGACGCCCCAACGATTAACTATAGCGGCATTATAGCCGGTCTAACGTCGGACGTTTTTGGTCTCCGGAAACAGATGCTGGACCCTCTCTCTCTCTTCTTCCCCTCGCAGTCTCGCCACAGCCCACCTAGTCCATCCTCCTTCCCCTCTTCGCTTCCGGAGTTGTCCGATGCGACCGCACGGTCCGAAACCCTCTCTGCACAGTGCATCGAACCCCTCACGCGTGCGTCCGAAATTGTCCCGGACCCGACCCGGGCAGTCGTCACCGTTGGATCCGGATCATCCCCAAACGTCTACAAAACATCACCGTTTTCTTATTTGAACTCCCTACCTATTTTATTCTCGTCCGTCGGATTTCGATCCGATGATCCAAATCCCTCTCCTTTAATCCTTTTGCTATATATATCTAGCCTAACCCTAAAACCTAGGAGGCTTGTCCCTCTCCGCCGCCACTCCTCTCCCACATCGGGATCTCCTCCCGATCCAAATCCATCCCCTCTCAAATCCCTCTCGTTTTCAACACCAGACCAACCCGAGCTCCTCCCTCGCTTGAACATGCCGCCACCAGCCACTCTTGCTCGATCTCCACTGCAGCCGGTGCTCAAGCCCTCATCGCCCCCACCTCCTTCCTCTCCCTTCCCTGTCTTTCTCCCTCACCTCACATCTCTCCCTCTTTGCTTGCTCGAACAGGAGCTCCAGGAGTCCATGGCACCGCCCTTGCCCCGTCTCTCTCCAGGGGATTCGAACGCCAAGTGCCTCTGCCCCGTCCTCGCCTCGCCGGAGAGGTTTCTCCTTCGCCAAGTCCAGCGCCGCGCCATGCTTCCTCTGAATCGAAGACGCAGACCGCCGGATCCGAACCCAGCTGTTTCGCTCGCCCGCTCCCGCGTCCGGTCGCCGTCGTCCTTGCCCTACTGGCCCCGCCGAAGTCGTCCTGATGAGGACATCAATACCATTGTTACACCAACAGCCCCTACTGTTACATATACTGGACCAATTACTAGAGCTCGCGCACGCCAATTAAATTACCAGGTACTTTCGTTTCTTGGTAATGATTCTAATGTTCATGAAATTATGATGCTGCCTAAATTGGATACATTTGTTTTGCTTACAAATGAAGGGCCTAGCTTGGAGAAGGATGAACATTGGAGCAAGAACACGCATGGAGTTGATGGCATGCGCAAGGGGATCAAGAACGGAGTTATAAGTGATGATTTCAGGACTTTGAAGCCGCCATAAGGAGTGCATGAAGCCTTGGACGAAATATACAAGATGCCACTTCATAATATTCGTCCATAGGCTATTCTAGGTGCTGCGTCACCTTATTAATGGGCCAGGCCCATGTAATTTCGAAATACTTAAGTATAGGCTATTTTTAGAGTCCGTATGTGTGGGGAAACAAGAGTTAGGGTTGGTTTCGGACCCCACCCTCAAGGGCCACGAAATTCCCCCCTCTTCCTCCATATATACAGCCCTTAGGGCGTCGTTTAGACTTTGGGTTTTGTTTAGATTAAAAGTTCGCCATAGCTGCAACTTCGCGTACTTCGTTTGTGTCCAACGACCAGACCAAGACGTCACAGAACCCCACCTTGATCAATAAAGCTTTCATCTTATATTCGCAATATCCCGATTGCAATCTCAGTTTCTTGCTTGTTCTTCGTTTGCTCGCAGGAAACAGACCATCGTGGGCAGGTTGATCGTGCTCCGGCGTGGTCAATAACCCTCGGAAGTTGGTTTAGCGATTGCTAAGGCGCGACGTCTCGCACGTTCGTAGTCGGATCGTCAAGGTCGACTCCCACAGAAAACGATAGCCACCATCTCATCGAAACATCGGGACACCTTAGCCTCTATCAAGTGGTATCAGATTTCCAGGTTGCTCGGTGAGATTTTACAGTTTTTCATAGATTAGATCGAGTCTGTTCTTCATACCTACAGTCCACAAAAAAGCCAGAACAAAAAAATTAGGGTTAGTTCATCATATCCGAACCAATCTGAGCCTTTGCATAATCTTTTTAGGGTTTTTGCTTTGCTGAATTTGCGGTTGCATCGTCGTGTCAAGTTGCTGGTCTTAGAGTCTAGTCTTTTAGAGTTTCGAGTTCTGGTCATAAGTTGTCACGCCGCCGCCGCACCATCTTCATCGCCCATCAACCACTTTTGCTTATCCGCCACCGCTCTGAATCCATATCCATATACCACCACCAATCTGTATCCATATACCACCACCGCTACCATATACCACCACCGCTGCCATATACCACAACCATATATCCACCACCAATCCGAGTTCTTCTCATATTAGGTTTGTTCTTGAGATCAATCTAAATTCCGTTTCGTGTTTCCATGCCTGCGTAGGTCTCGGAAAAAAAAATTCACGGGCAAATTTTTTTTCCCTATCCTATTTTTAGGCTTTTCTGAGTCTTTTGAGCCACGTGCCATCATAGTGATTTTTTGTCGCACTTTTTCGTCGTCGCTGCCCTAATTTCCGAAAAAAAGTGAAAAAAAATTTCATGCCCATCCTATCAGTCTGACGAGGGAAGAGTTTTGAGACACTCGCCATTATAGTGATTTTTCGCAAAAAAAAAGAGGAGCGCAAAAAAAAGGAGCGCAAAAAAAAGAGCGAAAACAAAAAGAGGAGCGCAAAAAAAAGGAGCGCAAAAAAAAGAGCGAAAAAAAAGAGTTCCAGAGTGTGCTTTTCCCTTATTTACGTGCAGCGCCGTGATTTTGTTAGTGTTCTAGGCTCGCGTCTCTAGCACGATCTAGCCTAGGACCAACACAATACCGTCGTTGAGCGTTTATTCAACTTTGCATCTCTCAATTGATTATTGCTGACCTTTTTTGCTACCATACTATAAGCCTTCCCAGCTCCACATACATCTACGTCATGCGTTTGACTCTCCCTGGCAATCGCTCTATCCAAGCTTTTCAGAGTTTTGACTACAACGGTTGCCGATCACCGCCTGCTGCTGGGTAAGAACTGGTAAGAATTTGAGATTTGCTTGACGGATTTGTGACACCCGCCACCACCACCACTTGTTAGTAGTCTGTAGGATCATATTCTTGTGTGTTTCTATTGCTGCTAACCATGCCAGGATCACAAGTTGACGAGACTGACTGGGAGAACTTGACGAACAAGGAGCTTCATGATACGTTTCAGCAAATGATGAGTTGACAGGTGCAATATGTGATAAACAGATTTGAAGAGGCCATGGAGAAGATAGATGGCATGGAGAGGACGTTTGAAACAAAGCTCGATAACAAGTTTGCTGAATTGCTTTCGCGTTTTCCACCACCACCACCGGCTGCTCCTGCCGCACCTCTGCAACAACAGCAACAACATCGACTACCTCCACGTCGGGAAACAGCCCTCCGCCGAGCGAGCTGTGTCCCTCTTCAGTCGGGCCAAACTGCTGGTGCTGCTGTTGATACTTCTGTGGCTCCTACTGCTGATGTGGAGGAGGATGATTATGTGGGAGATTATGAGTATGAGGTTGATCAAAATCAGAACTACGTGCCACCACCAGCACAGCAACCACCAGGTCGTCGACATGCAAATAATGGCAATGGTAGGGCTCACCCTCAGGTACGAGATCATGACCATCTCCCTAAACTAAAATTGAATATTCCACCATTTGAGGTAGATATGTTCCTGATATATATCTTACTTGGGAGTTAGAAACTGAACAACGATTTACATGTTTACAATATCCCGAGGAGAGACGTGTTCCTGCTGCTGTCTGTGCATTCACTAGTTTTGCATGTGTTTGGTGGTATGAGCATTGTAGATTATATCCTATTCCGGCTACTTGGGATGCTTTGAAAACTGCTATGCATATTCGTTGGGTTCCACCATATTATCAACGTGAATTACTTCAAAAATTGCAGCGCTTAAGACAGGGAAAAAATTCTGTAGAAGAATAATATCAGGAATTACAAACTGGCATGATTAGATGTGGTATTGTTGAGGAGAATGAAGCTATGCTTGCACGTTTTATGGGTGGATTAAATAGAGAGATTCAGACGATTCTAGAGTATAAGGAGTATACTACTATCACTCGTTTATTCCATCTTGCTTGTAAAGCTGAACGTGAAGTGCAGGATCGACAGGCATTGGCGCGGACTAACTTTTCTGCAGGTCGACCTTCATCATGGACACCACGTGCATCATCTACTTCCACACGTTCTGCTACACCGGCGCCTCCGTAGGCTGCCACCTCCAACCGTGATACAATAAAGCAGGCACAATCACCACTATCTGCCAAGAGCACACCTTCTGGGCCTGCAAAGAGCTCTTCTTCATCCATGGCATCAACAGGGCAAACACATGATATTATTTGTCGACGTTGCAAGGGTGGAGGTCATTATGCGAGAGAATGCCCATCTAAGCGTGTGATGATTGTTACTGAGGATGGTGGGTATGAGTCCCCTAGTGACTATGATGAGGAGACTTTGGCTCTTATTACACGTGAAGAACACGGTGGAGACGGTTCTGATCATGAGACGCAATACATGGCTCCTGAAGATGCTGACAGGTATGAATGTTTAGTTGCTCAACGTGTTTTGAGTGTGCAGGTTACACAAGCTGAGCAAAATCAGAGGCATAATTTGTTCCATACAAAGGGAGTTGCGAAGGAACGTTCTGTTCGTGTGATCATAGATGGAGGGAGCTGCAATAACTTGGCTAGCATGGAGATGGTGGAGAAGCTATCTCTCACCACAAGACCACATCCACATCCTTACTACATCCAATGGTTCAACAACAGCGGCAAGGTTAAGGTAACATGTACTGTTCGTGTGCATTTTAGTATCTCTACATATGCTGATTATGTTGATTGTGATGTGGTACCTATGCAAGCATGTTCCTTATTACTTGGTAGACCATGGCAATTTGATAAAAATTCTATACACCATGGTAGAAACAATCAGTATACTCTTGTTCATAACGATAAAAATATTACTTTGCTTCCTATGACTCCTGATTCCATTTTGAAAGATGATATTAATAGAGCTAATAAAGCAAAACAGGAGACAAATAAGAGTGAAAATCAGATTGTGGCAAAAGAATTTGAGCACCAAATGAAGCCTAATAATAAACCATCTACTGTTGTTTCTGAAATTAAATTGAAAAGTGCATGTTTACTTGCCACCAAATCTGATATTGATGAGCTAGATTTTAGCAAATCTGTTTGCTATGCTTTTGTATGCAAAGAGGCATTATTTTCATTCGAGGACGTGCCTTCCTCTTTGCCCCCTGCTGTCACTAACATTTTGCAGGAGTTCACTGACGTCTTTCCACAAGACGTGCCACCGGGATTACCACCTATTCGAGGGATTGAGCATCAAATTGACTTAATTCCCGGTGCTTCGCTACCCAACCGTGCACCATACCGTACCAATCCAGAGGAGACGAAGGAGATTATGTGTCAAGTACAAGAACTGCTCGACAAAGGTTATATACGCGAATCCCTTAGTCCTTGTGCTGTTCCTATCATTTTAGTGCCGAAAAAGGATGGTACATCGCGTATGTGCGTTGATTGTAGAGGCATTAATAATATTACTATTCGTTATCGTCATCCTATTCCTAGGCTAGATGATATGCTTGATGAATTGAGTGGCTCTACAATATTCTCCAAAGTTGATTTGCGTAGTGGATACCATCAAATTCGTATGAAATTGGGTGATGAATGGAAAACAGCATTTAAAACTAAGTTTGGATTATATGAGTGGTTAGTCATGCCTTTTGGGTTAACTAATGCACCTAGTACTTTCATGAGGTTAATGAACGAAGTTTTACGTGCTTTCATTGGACGATTTGTGGTAGTTTACTTTGATGACATATTGATTTATAGCAAATCTTTGAAGGAACATTTGGAACATTTACGTGCTGTTTTTATTGCTCTACGTGATGCACGTTTGTTTGGTAACCTTGGAAAGTGCACCTTTTGCACCGACCGAGTATCTTTTCTTGGCTATGTTGTTACTCCACAGGGAATTGAGGTTGATAAAGCCAAGATTGAAGCTATTGAGAGTTGGCCGCAGCCCAAAACGGTCACACAAGTGAGGAGTTTCCTTGGCCTCGCTGGTTTCTATAGGCGTTTTGTGAGAGATTTCAGCACCATTGCTGCACCTCTCAACGAGCTTACAAAGAAGGATGTACCTTTTGTTTGGGGTACCGCACAGGAAGAAGCCTTCACGGTATTGAAAGATAAGTTAACACATGCTCCTTTACTCCAACTTCCTAATTTCAATAAGACTTTTGAGCTTGAATGTGATGCTAGTGGAATTGGATTAGGAGGTGTGTTATTACAAGATGGAAAACCTGTTGCATACTTTTCTGAAAAATTGAGTGGGCCTAGTCTGAACTATTCTACTTATGATAAAGAATTATATGCTCTTGTTCGGACCTTAGAAACATGGCAACATTATTTATGGCCCAAGGAATTTGTTATACATTCTGATCATGAATCTTTGAACACACATTAAAAGTCAAGCAAAACTGAACCGTAGACATGCTAAATGGGTTGAATTCATTGAGACTTTCCCTTATGTCATTAAACACAAGAAGGGTAAAGAAAATGTTATTGCTGATGCCTTGTCTCGTCGTTATACTATTGTTTTCACAACTTGACTTTAAAATATTTGGTTTGGAGACCATCAAGATCAATATGTAATGATGCTGAATTTAAAGATGTATTGCAGAATTGTAAGGAAGGGAGAACTTGGAACAAGTTCGTTCTTAACGATGGATTTGTGTTTCGTGCTAACAAGCTATGCATTCCAGCTAGCTCCGTTCGTCTTTTGTTGTTGCAGGAGGCGCATGGAGGAGGATTAATGGGACACTTTGGCGTCAAGAGACGGAGGATATACTTGCTACACATTTCTTTTGGCCAAAGATGAGACGGGATGTTGAGCGTTTTGTTGCTCGCTGCACTACATGTCAAAGAGCTAAGTCACGACTCAATCCTCATGGTTTATATATGCCTTTGCCTGTACCTAGTGTTCCTTGGGAGGATATATCTATGGACTTTGTTTTAGGTTTACCTCGAACAAAGAAGGGGAGGGATAGCATATTTGTTGTCATGGATAGGTTCTCGAAAATGGCACACTTTATACCATGTCATAAAAGCGATGATGCTGTTAATGTTGCTGATTTGTTCTTTCGTGAAATTATTCGCTTACATGGTGTGCCAAATACTATTGTTTCAGATCGTGATACTAAATTTCTTAGCCACTTTTGGAGATGTTTATGGGCTAAGTTGGGGACTAAGCTGCTTTTTAGTACTACTTGTCACCCCCAAACTGATGGACAAACTGAAGTAGTCAATAGAACATTGTCTACTATGCTTAGGGGTTTTGAAGAATAACAAGAAAATGTGGGAAGAATGCTTGCCTCATATTGAATTTGCTTATAATCGTTCATTGCATTCTACTACTAAGATGTGCCCTTTTGAAATTGTGTATGGTTTCCTACCTCGTGCACCTATTGATTTGTTGCCTCTTCCATCTTCGGAGAAGGTTAATTTTGATGCTAAAGAACGTTGAATTGATTTTAAAAATGCATGAGTTAACTAAGGAAAACATTGAGCGTATGAATGAATATAAACTTGCTGGAGATAAGGGTAGAAAACATGTTGTGTTTGCACCTGGAGATCTTGTTTGGTTACATTTGCGTAAGGATAGATTTCCTAATTTGCGCAAATCAAAGCTAATGCCACGTGCTGATGGTCCTTTTAAGGTGTTAGAGAAAATAAATGATAATGCATATAAACTTGAGCTACCTGCAGATTTTGGGTTAGTCCCACTTTTAACATTGCAGATTTGAAGCCTTATTTGGGTGAGGAAGATGAGCTTCCGTCGAGGACGACTTCATTTCAAGAAGGGGAGGATGATGAGGACATCAATCATTGTTACACCCACAGCCCCTACTTACATATACTGGACCAATTACTAGAGCTCGCGCACGCCAATTAAATTACCAGGTACTTTCGTTTCTTGGTAATGATTCTAATGTTCATGAGATTATGATGCTGCCTAAATTGGATACATTTGTTTTGCTTACAAATGAAGGTCCTAGCTTGGAGAAGGATGAACATTGGAGCAAGAACACGAATGGGAGTTGATGGCATGCGCAAGGGGATCAAGAACGGAGTTACAAGTGATGATTTCAGGACTTTGAAGCCGCCAATAAGGAGTGCATGAAGCCTTGGACGAAATATACAAGATGCCACTTCATAATATTCGTCCATAGGCTATTCTAGGTGCTGCGTCACCTTATTAATGGGCCAGGCCCATGTAATTTCGAAATACTTAAGTATAGGCTATTTTTAGAGTCCGTATGTGTGGGGAAACAAGAGTTAGGGTTGGTTTCGGACCCCACCCTCAAGGGCCACGAAATTCCCCTCTCTTCCTCCATATATACAGCCCTTAGGGCGTCGTTTAGACTTGGGTTTTGTTTAGATTAAAAGTTCGCCATAGCTGCAACTTCGCGTACTTCGTTTGTGTCCAACGACCAGACCAAGACGTCACAGAACCCCACCTTGATCAATAAAGCTTTCATCTTATATTCGCAATATCCAGATTGCAATCTCAGCTTCTTGCTTGTTCTTCGTTTGCTCGCAGGAAACAGGCCCTCGTGGTCAGGTTGATCGTGCTCCGGCGTGGTCAATAACCCCTCGGAAGTTGGTTTAGCGATTGCTAAGGCGCGACGTCTCGCACGTTCGTAGTCGGATCGTCAAGGTCGACTCCCACAGAAAACGATAGCCACCATCTCATCGAAACATCGGGACACCTTTGCCTCTATCATTATCTTCATATGTGTATTGTACAAATGTCCCATACACCTGCAATTAGACAAAACACAAAAGTGTGTGAAGTATTTTTATTCTGGATAACATAAATAGATTATTGAATAGTTTGCATTAGAAATCACCTGACAAATATGCATGTATGCAATATTTTTGGTCGTATCCAAGGTAGTCATGTCCTCATCAATTATGCTACGCATGATTTGGAGTTAGCAGCTGTAGTGCATGCACTCAAAACCTGGAGACATTTTCTTATTGGAAACCGTTCTGATGTGTACACGGACCATAAGAGTTTGAAGTACATTTTCACACAGAAGGAGTTAAACCTCAGGCAGAGGAGATGGTTGGGGCTCATAAAGGATTATGATATGAAGTTGCACTATCATCCAGGCAAGGCCAATGTAGTAGCAGATGCTTTGAGCCGGAAGAGTTACGCTAATACCCTCGTAAGCGAAGGATTGCCAACGGAGTTAGCTGAAGATCTCAGGGAGCTACATTTGGAGATAGTCCCTAGGGGTTTTGTTGCAGCATTAGAAATTTAGTCGACATTATTGGGAAAAATTCGAGAAGCTCAGAAGGATGATAAGGCAGCCTACGCCGATACCCGAATGGAAGTGGGATAAGCTTGGCATGGGTTTCATCACCAGATTACCCAGAACCCGATCGGGAGACGATTCTATTTGGGTAGTAGTGGATCGCTTGACCAAATTAGCTCACTTTATCCCAGTGAAAACCACTTATACAAGCGCAAAGTTGGCCAAGATATATATGACCATGATCGTATGTCTACATGGAGTTCTGAGGACCATCGTATCAGATAGAGGAACATAGTTTACTTCAAAGTTTTGGCACCAGCTGCACCAGACCTTGGGCACCAGGCTGGAGTTGAGTATAACATTTCATCCACAGACAGATGGACAGACCGAGAGAGTCAATCAGATTCTGGAGGACATGTTGAGAGCTTGTGCGCTAGATTATTGATCTAGTTGGGATGACAGTTTGCCCTACGCAGAGTTCTCATACAACAATAGCTACCAGGCCAGTTTGAAGATGACACCTTTCGAAGCTTTGTACGGATGAAGGTGCAGCACACCGTTGATGTGGGATGAAGTTGGAGACCGTGAGTTTTTTGGACCGGATTTGATTAAAGAGTCAGAAGATAAGGTTAAGCTAATTCGAGACAGACTAAAGGTAGCTCAGTCTAGACAAAAGAGCTATGCGGACTCAAAAAGCACGGAGGTAGTCTATGAAATCGGGGACGGAGCATATCTTCGTGTGTCACCTCTGTGAGGAGTTAAACGTTTTGGAACTAAGGGAAAGTTAGCCCCAAGATTTGTAGACCATACCAAGTTTTGGAACACATGGGAGAAGTAGCCTACAAGTTGGAATTACCCGAAGGACTGTCAGGAGTTCATGATGTGTTTCACATTTCCCAGTTGAAGAAGTGCCATGCAGAAATGGCCAATATTCCTCCGAGAGACACAGTGCCCCTGGAAGCAATTCAGTTGGAAAGTGATCTGACCTATGAGGAGAAACCTGTCAAGATTCTCGAGTTTGCCGGCCGAGTTTGTAACATCCCAAATTTTCAATTTGGAATGTTATACATTAGATCATCATGCATATCATATTTTATTTGCATTTTGGTTGATCCTAGAAATTCTATGCAACTCAATGACCCACGGAGAGAGTTGGGGATTTCGTTATTTTCATATTTGAGTTTTCTCAAATTTTGAGGATAGGATCATTTGATTTTATTTATTTTATCATCAAATATTTCTATTACAAAAATATGAGAGAGGGAATAAAATGACTTTCCCAAAATAAAGAAATATTGAGGATTTAATAATAAAATCAAATAAGATTTTATTTCGGAGTTTTTCGGTGTTTTATTTGAATTTAGGAAAAAAGTGCGTTTTTCAAAATTGCAATTAGGTCCCAAATAAATGTTCACCTTGTGAGGCTTGATTTTAGAAGCCCGTGAAAATTTATTTCAGAATTTTTGGAGTCCATTTAGTATTTCTTTTTATTTTTTTCTTCCGAGCGGAATAATTTAAAAAAATGAACCGACCTAACTGGCCGTGTTCGACTAGGACTCTGGCCGACTAGGCAATATAAGCCGGCCCAGCCCCCCGGGAGGAAACCCTAGCCGGCAGCCCCGCCCGCCCTCGATCCACGCACCGCCGCTGCCGCCCCGCCGCCACCCGACGCCGCCGTCGCGCCGCCCGCCGAACGCCGTCGCCGCCTTTATTTAGTTTAGCGAGCGTTCGTCGTTTTTCTTTTTCTCGGATTAAATCCGTGATTTTTCTGATCGCGATTCCTGATCCGATTTTCGTTTTAGTATAACTTTTCGCTCGTTTATCCGAATCAGGCGATTCAAGTGCCTAGAGTTTCGTATCGAAACCCTCTATCCGTTTAACCAACTTAAACAAGAGTTTGCTACTATAAAATTTGCCCTAGATCCAGATTACTAGAACGAAGTTGTTTTCTTTCGCCGTTTGACTTTCGTCGCTTCGTTCGATTTGATTCTTTTTGCCAACCGGAGTTCTTAAGTTGAACTTTCTGGTTAGATCTCTTATTTGAGTTTTACCTGTGCATTAGATGAGTACTTATTGTATGCCCGTTTGTTTGTGATAGAGTATCCGGAGTGCGCCGCCTGTTACTTCGAGTCGTTAGGTTTCCCGGATCATCAGCAAGGCAAGTAACACTTTGATCATACCTTTTCTACTACCCAGTTTTATTGCATTAGATCAAACCTCACACATTGCATGATTAGGATCTAATTAAATTGTGGGATGGGAAGTAGATGAGGTAGTACCTATTACCAGTTTATTATCAAACCTTTGGGAGTTACTTCTGCGTTTGCTTATTATGCCATGCTATGCTAGTAGACGTAGATTGGGTGAGTGAAATCCATGACAAATGCGAGATTGTTAATTAATGGTTTATCTAAGGTGGCAACTCAAACACACATCTGGGTGGATTGAGGCACCTGGGTATTCCAGGACTTGCCTGTTTTCTTTTGGACCGCCACCCAGGCTCAAAGGGATCATAAGACTATTCATACTAGAAACTTCCGTGTGCAGCCACAAGCTATTATGGGCTCTAGCATAGTTGACTAAGTCGTGCGAACTCTTACAGTGGTAGACTAGCAGATGTAGGGGATGTAGGTGGTACGGTCTACCCGATCGTAAGGTGCTAGTGCTTCTGAAAGACTATGTCTCGGTCATCCGTCTTCTCAAACACCATGTAGTGCGAGAAACCAAACGGAGGCGATCGAGTCTTGTGGGGAAAAGTGCGCAAACCTCTGCAGAGTGTAATAAACTAATCATGATTAGCCGTGTCCCCGGTTATGGACATCTTGAGTATCTAGTACCTGGATTTTCATGTGAATCTCAACATGTTACTCTAAATTAATTTTGTTGGGTTATGTTTAATGATGATGCTTAATTGGGATTGAGAATGCTGTCAACCATTCTCAATGTTTAACAACTACCATGATAGTAATTTAATTTATTCCTTTGATGTAGGGAAAAATTGGCTTTACGCAAAACTGTAACCATAGGGCTTTCCACCAGCCAAATATGCATATAGTATAGCTGTTACATTCCATTACTCACTATGTGTTACCTTGCCAGCATATTCCATGTGCTGACCCATTTCGGGCTGCAACGTTAATGTTGCAGACTTTTCAGACGACGATTAAGGAGTTTTTAGGTCGTGGTTCTATACTCAGTGATGCCGTTGGAGTTGATGGACTCACTTATCTTCCAAGCCTTCCGCTGTTACCGTTATTAGATGGCCTTAAGCCATATTTATTGTAATAAGTTCTCTTTTGAGACACTCGATGTAATAAGTGTGTGATTGCTACTCTGCTATAAATCCTCCGAGTACTGTGTGGTGTCAGCATTACTGATCCAGGGATGACACCGGAGCACAGAGATCAGACTGTTTGAGGTCTGGTCGCTACAGAGATGGTATTAGAGCACACACTGACTATAGGACACGACCACTAAGCTAAAGACCTAGATCACTATTCACCCTCTTCTCTTCTGACCTCTCATCTTTTCTACTCTTTAGGATGGCGGATGCAAGGAACAAGTTCACACAACCGGATGAAGATACACCCTTTGGACGACACTTGAAGGAAGTCACTAGATACCTGAACATAGGAGTACCAAGCTTCACGGGAACCTACAACGTCATTTACCTGAAGAAGAGCGCTGGGTGATTCAAGTTCAAGTTCCAGGCAGGACGTTCATGCCAGTCACTGAGCCCATAGAGTTTTCATTTGATGCACCAACTTGGAGTCTAGGAAAGAGCATGGCAGCTCACATCGCCATGGGACGCATTGGAGAAGTCTACCGCAAGGATCTCAAGGATACTATCTACCAAATTTGTGGGCACCGAGATGAACACTGGGAGATGATCAGCACCAGGAAGGATAGATCAATCGCAGCTTTTATCCAAGAATTAAACCAGCACAATCGACGCCAGGAGAACCAGATGTGTGCCGACATGATAGATCTGAAGAAGGCTAAGACTAGAATCAAGGAACTGGAGGAAGAACTCAAGGCTACACGTGAAGATTATGAAGAAGAAATTGAAGTATTGGTGGAGAAGAATGACGACCTGATCAAGAAGATTGGAATATTTATGGGAGGCCCGACACCAGTAGATGAAGACGAAGAACCCAAGGAAATTAACCCAGAAGACTATATCATCATCGACGGCACCGACTCGGAACCAGACAGTAGCAATGATGACTATGTTGACGAAGCTGGAGCAGATATCATGGAGTCAACGACCGAAGAATATTTCTAGTAGACCACCTCATCAGTAGTAGTAGTCCACCATGTAAATATAGTAGTCCGAGCACTTTTGCGATAGTTAGATCGATTGTATGCCTTTGCTTGATTGATTGAAGTGAATTGTTTGCTTTTGCCTCATGTGCATATGGGTAGTGTTATCTCTTTAGATTCCCTCTATTCTTACATCTCATCTTTTCTAAACCCTCATATGCCTCCGACACGTGACCCCGGATTTGCATTTCCACCGGAGCTCACCCAGTTGATTCAGCAGCAGAACACATTGATGCAGTTGCTAGTCCAGAATCAGAATTAGGGGAACAACAACAACAACCCACCACCACCACCACCTGTTGACCACTTAGCCCGTTTCCTTAGGCTGAATCCGCCGGTGTTTTCCAGTAGCATCGAGCCGATAGTAGCAGATGATTGGCTCCGCGAGACAGCTAGGGAGTTGACCACAGCAGGATGCACAGATGCGGAGAAGGTGAAGTTTGCCGCACATCAGTTAGAAGGACCCGCAGCATCATGGTGGGAGAATTTCACCGCCACTTTCCCAGTCGACACTGTCACATGGGACCAGTTTCAACAGGCTTTTCGTACTGCACATGTTTCAGCAGGAGCTATGGCCATGAAGAAGTGTGAGTTTCGTAACTTGCGCCAAGGAGGACGGACAATTGGCCAGTATGTGGAGGATTTAGTAAGTTAGCACGTTATGCCCCAGATGACGTCGCTACGGATGCAGCTAAGCAGGAGAAGTTTCTGGAAGGACTGAATGATGAGTTGAGCATGCAGTTGATGGTAGCCACCTTCAACAACTACCAGGAGTTGGTAGATCATGCTCTTATGATTGAAGGGAAGCAGCAGCAAATTGAGAATCGCAAGAGGAAGTATGGACAAGGAAAGTACAATTCAGGAGCTCAGCAGAAGCCACGTTTTACCCCTAGACCGGGAGGACATTTTCAGCATACCCATGGAGGAGGTAGCTCGCACAATCACAGTGGCACCAAAAATGGTAATGGCAATGGAGGAAGCAACGGCCAGAACTGCACCAACCCCTCAACCCCAGCCAAGAAGGACTTGAGCCAAGTCACTTGCTATAAGTGTTCGAAGACCGGACATTATGCCAATGAATGTCCTGAAGGCCAAAATGGCAATGGAAGTTCTGGGAAGAAGCCGAACCCTTTCAACAGGGGACAGGTGAACCACGTTAGCGTGGAGGAGGTTGAAGCTCAGCCCGATGCAGTAATAGGTAAGTTTTTGGTTAAGTCATTTACTTCACTCGTTCTTTTTGATACTGGTGCATCGCATTCATACATCTCAAGGGGATTTGTGGATAAGTATAACCTACCAACCCAAGCCCTTAGGTCACCCATGTTAGTAACCTCGCCCGGAGCAGAGTATGTGGCTAGTCTATGGTGTGACCGGTTACCATTAAGGATTGGTAACTATGTTTTTCCCTCAGACCTAATAGTATTGGAATCTCAAGGATTGGATGTGATATTAGGCATGGATTGGTTATCAAAGTATGAAGGGAATATTGAATGTGCTAGTAAGTCAATTTTGCTTACCACCCCAGAAGGGAGAAGGATCAAGTATGTATCCTGACATGTGCCAAAGAGGACCCAAGTAAATTGCCTAACAGGAGTTGTGCAGGAGGAAGTACCAGTGGTAAGGGATTTCCCTGATGTATTTCCAGAAGAGTTGCCAGGCATGCCACCGGATAGAGATATTGAGTTTTTGATTGAGCTATTGCCAGGCACAGGTCCAATATCAAAGAGACCATATAGGATGCCAGCAAAAGATTTGGTGGAAATTAAGAAGCAGATTAAGGAGTTACTGGATAAGGGATATATCCGCCCAAGTTCTTCGCCTTGGGGAGCGCCAGTACTTCTAGTGTAGAAGAAGGATGGATCGTTAAGGATGGTTGTTGATTATCGAGGATTGAATGAAGTAACGATCAAGAACAAGTACCCATTACCAATGATCAACGATCTGTTTGATCGATTGCAAGGAGCTAAGGTATTTTCCAAGATCGATCTGCGATCAGGATACCACCAGTTGAAGATTCGAGAATAGGATATTCCGAAGACAGCTTTTACCACTAGGTATGGGTTGTATGAGTATACAGTTATGTCATTTGGTCTGACTAACGCACCTGCCAATTTTATGAACATGATGAACAAAGTGTTTATGGAGTTTTTGGATAAGTTCATCGTAGTGTTCGTTGATGATATCCTGGTTTATTTGAAGAATGAAGAGGAACATAAGGAGCATTTGCGTTTGGTACTTGGAAAGCTCAGAGAACATCAATTATATGCCAAGTTCAGCAAATGTGAGTTTTGGTTGAAGGAAGTAGGATTCCTCGGACATGTTATATCTGGTGAAGGTATAGCAGTAGATCCTGCTAAAGTTGAAACCGTGACCAAGTGGGAAGTCCCAACAACAGTTGGAGAGATCCGGAGTTTTCTTGGACTCGCAGGATACTGCCGGAGATTTATTGAGAATTTTTCAAAGATTGCGAAGCCTATGACAGAGTTATTAAAGAAGGATACCAAGTTCATATGGGCAGAGGAGTGTGAGGCTAGTTTCCAGGAGTTGAAGAAACGTTTGGTTACCTCACCAGTGTTGATTTTGCCAGACCAGACCAAAGATTATGAGGTGTACTGCGACGCTTCACGTCGAGGACTTGGAGCAGTGCTTATGCAGGAAGGGAGAGTTGTTTCATATGCCTCAAGACAACTGAAGCCTCATGAGTTGAATTATGCTACGCAGCAGCCGTAGTGCATCCTTTGAAAACATGGAGACATTTTCTCTCATGGTAATCATGTGAGGTGTACACGGATCATAAAGTTTGAGTACATTTTCACCCAGAAGGAATTGAATCTCAGACAAAGGAGATGGTTGGAGCTTTATCAAAGAGTTATGATATGAAATTTGCATTATCACCCCGGAAAGGCTAATGTAGTTGCTGACGCATTAAGCCGTAAGAAGCCATGTCAATACGTTAAATGACGGGAGAAATTACCCAAAGGAGTTAGCAGAAAATCTTCGTGAACTATGTTTGGAAATAGTTCGAGAGGCTATGTTAGCAGCATTTGGAGATCAGTCAACTTTGATGGATAGAATCAGAGAGAAGCTCAGAAAAACTGACAAAGAGATTGCGCTATAAAGGAGAAAACTGAGAAAAGAAAAGCTAAAGATTTCGTGAGGATGAACACGACACCCTATGGTTCGAAGACCGTGTTTACGTGCCCCAACGACCCGAAGATCAGGAAGTTGATTTTGCAAGAGGCCACACGACTCACCGTATTCAATTCACCCAGGAAATACCAAGATGTATTTAGATTTGAAGATATTTTCTGGTGGATCGGAGATGAAGAAGATATAGCGAGTATGTAGCCGTTTGTGATGTATGTCAGAGAGTAAAGGTAGAGCATCAGAAGCCAGCCAGGATTGTTACCAACCCTTGCCGGATACCTAATGGAAGTGGATAATCTAGGCATGGATTTTATCACGGGATTGCCAGGACTCATTCAGGCTATGACTCAATTTGGGTTGTAGTTTATCGATTGACGAAAGTAGCTCTATTTCATCCCAGTAAAGACCACTTACACCAGTGCTAAGTTGGCAAAGATTATACATGGACCAGATTCGTATTGTCTGCATGGAGCTCCAAGGGAGTATTGTATCAGATAGAGAACCCAGTTTACCTCAAAGTTCTGGAAGCAGTTGCACGAAACTTTGGTACCAGGCTAGAGTTCAGTTACAACTTTTCATCCACAGAACAGATGGACAGACCGAGAGGGTAAATCAGATTTTGGAGATATGCTGGAGAGCTTGTGCGCTAGATTATGGATCTAGTTGGGACGACAATTTGCCATATGCAGAGTTTCTCTTACAACAACAGGTTACCAAACCAGTTTAAAGATGGCCCCTTTCGAAGCCTTGTATGGAAGGAGGTGCAGACACCGTTGTCATGAGACCGTCAGTTGTTTGGTCCTGACTTGATTAAAGAGTCTGAACAGAAGGTGAAGCTGATTCGCGATAGGCTCAAGGTAGCCCAGTCTAGACAGAAAAGTTATGCAGATTCTAAACGGAAGGAGACAGTTTACGAAGTTGGAGATAGAGCTTATCTTCGATTATCTCCACTTCGGGGAACAACGCATTTTGGAGTTAAAGGGAAGTTAGCACCACGATTTGTAGGACCATATCGAGTTTTGGCACGTATGGGAGAAGTGGCCTACAAGTTGGAATTGCCCGAAGGATTGTCAGGAGTACATAATGTGTTCCATGTTTCCCAGTTAAAGAAATGTCACTCGGAGATGGCTGACATACCGTTGAGAGACACAATGCCTTTGGAAACTATTCAGTTGGATAACGATTTGACCTATGAGGAGAAGCCAGTCAAGATCCTCGAGTTTGCCAGCCGAGTTACTCGCAGCAAGGTTATCAAGTTTTGCAAAGTTCAGTGGAGCCACCACACAGAGGATGAAGCCACCTGGGAGCAAGAGGAAGATTTGCTCAAAGACCACCCTCACCTATTTTCTAGCCAACCCGAATCTCGAGGGCGAGATTCATCTTAAGGGGGGTAGGTTTGTAACATCCCAAATTTTCAATTTGGAATGTTATACATTAGATCATCATGCATATCATATTTTATTTGCATTTTGGTTGATCCTAGAAATTCTATGCAACTCAATGACCCACGGAGAGAGTTGGGGTTTTCGTTATTTTCATATTTGAGTTTTCTCAAATTTTGAGGATAGGATCATTTGATTTTATTTATTTTATCATCAATTATTTATATTACAAAAATATGAGAGAGGGAATAAAATGACTTTCCCAAAATAAAGAAATATTGAGGATTTAATAATAAAATCAAATAAGATTTTATTTCGGAGTTTTTCGGTGTTTTATTTGAATTTAGGAAAAAAAGTGCGTTTTTCAAAATTGCAATTAGGTCCCAAATAAATGTTCACCTTGTGAGGCTTGATTTTAGAAGCCCGTGAAAATTTATTTCAGAACTTTTGGAGTCCGTTTAGTATTTCTTTTTATTTTTTTCTTCCGAGCGGAATAATTTAAAAAAAACGAACCGACCTAACGGGCCGTGTCCGACTAGGACTCTCGCCCGACTAGGCAATATAAGCCGGCCCAGCCCCCCCGGAGGAAACCCTAGCCGCCAGCCCCGCCCGCCCTCGATCCATGCGCCGCCGCCGCACCGCCGCCGCCGCCGCGCCGCCTGCCGGACGCCGTCGCCGCCGCCGAGGTTCGCCGCCGCCTCGTTTTCTGTGCCGTCTTTAAAAAAACCGATCGGTTTTCGTCGGTTTTCACCGGTTTATTAGATTCGGTTTTTTTTAAATAGATCGGTTTTCTGGTTTATTTAGTTTAGCGAGCGTTCGTCGTTTTTCTTTTTCTCGGATTAAATCCGCAATTTTTCTGATCGCGATTCCTGATCCGATTTTCGTTTTAGTATAACTTTTCGCTCGTTTATCGGAATCAGGCGATTCAAGCGCCTAGAGTTTCGTCTCGAAACCCTCTATCCGTTTAACCAACTTAAACAAGATTTTGCTACTTTAAAATTTGCCCTAGATCCATATTACTAGAACGAAGTTGTTTTCTTTCGCCGTTTGACTTTCGTCGCTTCGTTCGATTTGATTCTTTTTGCCAACCGGAGGTCTTAAGTTGAACTTTCTGGTTAGATCTCTTATTTGAGTTTTACCTGTGAATTAGATGAGTACTTATTGTATGCCCGTTTGTTTGCGATAGAGTATCCGGAGTGCGCCGCCTGTTACTTCGAATCGTTAGGTTTCCCGGATCATCAGCAAGGCAAGTAACACTTTGATCATACCTTTTCTACTACCCAGTTTTATTGCATTATATCAAACCTCAAACATTGCGTGATTAGGATCTAATTAAATTGTGGGATGGGAAGTAGATGAGGTAGTACCTATTACCAGTTTATTATCAAACCTTTGGGAGTTACTTCTGCGTTTGCTTATTATGCCATGCTATGCTAGTAGACGTGGATTGGGTGAGTGAAATCCATGACAGATGTGAGATTGTTAATTAATGGTTTATCTAAGGTGGCAACTTAAACACACATCTGGGTGGATTGAGGCACCTGGGTATTCCAGGACTTGCCTGTTTTCTTTTGGACCGCCACCCAGGCTCAAAGGGATCATAAAACTATTCATACTAGAAACTTCCGTGTGCAGCCACAAGCTATTATGGGCTCTAGCATAGTTGACTAAGTCATGCGAACTCTTACAGTGGTAGACTAGCAGATGTAGGGGATGTAGGTGGTACGGTCTACCCGATCGTAAGGTGCTAGCGCTTCTGAAAGACTATGTCTCGGTCATCCGTCTTCTCAAACACCATGTAGTCCGAGAAACCAAACGGAGGCGATCGAGTCTTGTGGGGAAAAGTGCGCAAACCTCTGCAGAGTGTAATAAACTAATCATGATTAGCCGTGTCCCCGGTTATGGACATCTTGTGTATCTAGTACCTGGATTTTCATGTGAATCTCAACATGTTACTCTAAATTAATTTTGTTGGGTTATGTTTAATGATGATGCTTAATTGGGATTGAGAATGCTTTCAACCATTCTCAATGTTTAACAACTACCATGATAGTAATTTAATTTATTCCTTTGAAGTAGGGAAAAATTGGCTTTACGCAAAACTGTAACCATAGAGCTTTCCACCAGCCAAATATGCATATAGTATAGCTGTTACATTCCATTACTCTCTATGTGTTACCTTGCCAGCATATTCCATGTGCTGACCCGTTTTAGGCTGCAACGTTAATGTTGCAGACTTTTCAGACGATGATTAAGGAGTTTTTAGGTCGTGGTTCTATACTCAGTGATGCCGTTGGAGTTGATGGACTCACTTATCTTCCAAGCCTTCCGCTGTTATCGTTATTAGATGGCCTTAAGCCATATTTATTGTAATAAGTTCTCTTTTGAGACACTCGATGTAATAAGTGTGTGATTGCTACTCTGCTATAAATCCTCCGAGTACTGTGTGGTGTCAGCATTACTGATCCAGGGATGACACCGGAGCACAGAGATCAGACTGTTTGAGGTCTGGTCGCTACAGAGTTACACGCAGTAAGGTTATCAAGTTTTGCAAATTTTAGTGGAGCCACCATACCGAGGATGAATCCACCTGGGAACGAGAGGATGATCTATGGAAAGACCACCCACACCTATTTTCTAGCCAACCCGAATCTCAAGGGCGAGATTCATCTTAAGGGGGTAAGTTTGTAACATCCGAAATTTTCAATTTGGAATGTTATACATAGATCATTCATGCATATCATATTTTATTGCATTTTGTTTTGCGATCCTAAAAATCCTAAGCAACTCAAGGACCCACGGAGAGAGTTGGGGATTTCACGATTTTCATATTTGAATTTTCTCAAATATTGAAACAGAGATCATTTTGGTTTTGATTATTTTTCTCTCCGAAAATATTTGCAAAATAAATGAAATATTGGAGGAAAAATATTAAAATCAAATAAATAATTTTATTTGGATTTTATAACTATTTTATCTGAATTAGTCAAATATGCATTTTTAGGCCAAGAAAATTTTCACTTTGTTCTAAATATTCTATTTAGACGGTGAAAATTTGTTTTGGTATTTTTAGATTTTTATTTTATTTTCTAGATTTTTTTCGGCGAAATCTGTTTATAAAAAAGTCAACGCTCGACTGGGCCGGAGGCCCAGCCGAGTCAGGCCGGCCCGCACCGCGCCACCGCCTCCGCCGCCGTGCCCGAGTCCGGCCGGGACACGGGCGAGCCGCCGTCGCCGCCCGGGACTCCTCCCGAGGATGGGCCCTGTCGTGGTTCTAAGACTGACAGTAGAATAGGGGGGTAGGTATGTAGAGGCAAGATCCTAGCTATGGAGGAGTTGTACACACGAGTTTACGAGTTCAGGCCCTTCTCGAAGGAAGTAACAGCCCTACGTCTTGGAGCCCGGAGGCGGTCGACTGAATATATGTGTGTGGATCACAGAAAGTGCGAACCCCTGTCCCAGAGGAGGGGGGTGGCTTATATAGAGTGCGCCAGGACCCCAGCTCCCCTCCGTTACACAAGGTTCAATGCTCATAAAGGAAAGGCGTTACTGGCAACATCTACAGTGAAGTGTTATAAATGCCCATAAAGCTATGGTTTAAGTCCTGACCGTTGCAGAGTGGAGAGTTTCTCATCTTCCGGTGGTCGAGTGTCTTCATGGTGGTCGAGTGAGCACGTCTTCATAGTCGAGTGGATGATGATTTCTCTTCGACTGCTTCTGATTCTTTGTAGAGGTGTCCTTGGGGAGGGTATGTTGGACAGATCCATGACCCTACCCTAAGTACATAGCTTCATCATTAGCCCCCGAATGGATCAGGGTTTGAATGAGGAAAGAGACCGGAACACTTCCGACCCATTCTTTGTGTTATGAGTATACCTTGCTCGGGAACAATGAGTTGAGGTGACGACGTTGACTCCTTTCTCAGTCGCCTTGGTCCGTTCTTGGTTTTTGTTGAGTGAACTTTCACGGTAGAATTCTGAATGATGATGTAGAGGATGTTCGTCTTCAGTCTGACAGGTTGTTTTGCTCTCCGCGGATCTCGCGGGATTCGAATTTTGGGAAGTGCGCCAGACGGGCGGAACCGAGGTTATCGGGACGGATTAGGCAAGTCTCCTTGATCTCCGCACCATGTTTTTCGCCACGTACTGTGCGCGCGACTATTGCGGGATTTGTTTAGATCATCTGGGTCCACCAGTCAGCCACTCGGTGAAAGGCCTTATAAAAGGTCCCGGACCAGGCCTCCGCCCCGCGCGCTCCCATTCTCTCTTCTTTTTCCCCCGATCTCTCCGCCACGCTTGCTTCCGCCTCGTCGCGGGACCTCTGCTCGAGCTCGACCCGTCACCATGGGGAAGGAGAAGACGGTGGCGCTGGAACGTGCGAAGAAGGCGACCACGAAGGCGAAGGGCAAGCGGACCAGCCGGGGCGGATCTTCATCGAGGTCCGGCCTGCCAGCGGGCTGGATCCAGGGTGACTGGATCCGCTCGGCAATCACCCAGGACGACCTCGATGACCTTGTGGAGGGGGGACTGATCCCCCACAAATCGGCACAGCTCCCGGGGAACGAGACTGAGCCGTAGCCAAGGGAGGGTGAATGTGTTCTCCTCGCCATCCACGTAGATCGCGGATTCTCACTGCCTCCCCATCCTTTCTTCCGGGGTTTTCTGAACTTCTTTGGGGCTCAGCTCCACCATTTCACTCCAAACACCATAGTCTATCTGGCTACTTTCATGTCGATGTGCGAAAATTTCCTGGGATATCGATCGCACTGGGGTATTTTCAAACACATCTTCACCTGCCACTCCCAGTCGGTCAAAAAGGCCAAGTCGAGTGACGAGAGGACACGAGTGATCCAGATGTGCGGGGGTTTGGGGATCCAGATGAGGAGCAAGAGTACCTTCCCAGCCATGATCCTTCCCGACTCGGTCCGAGGCTGGCAGTCGACTTGGTTCTACTGCAAGGATCAGCCGACCCTGGGTCAGTTGACTAGACTTCCTCCCTTTTCCTTGGCTCGAGTGGAGAAGCCCGCCCCCCTGAAGGTAGTTCCAGAAGAGAAGGCGCATGTCAAGGTGCTGGTCGAGCGGGTCGTCCAACTTGTCCGCAATGGGGTGACCGGGATGGACCTGCTGGAGGTCTTTCTCGGTCGATGCATCCAACCGCTTCAGGCGCGTGATCATCCGATGTGGATGTACTCTGGGCTCGAGGATTCCACTCGGATCCACCCGGAGGATGTCAACGAGGATACCTTGGAGAAGTGGTTGATGGGGATCACCGGCAACAAAGACAACCCCCGGGGGTCTAGGAGGGTGATTCCATTCGACAACTCGCACCAGCCGGAGCAGGTATAATTTTGTTTTGTCAAGTATCTTTCCGATTCATCGTGTGATATCTTGTTTATGGTCGACTGAATTTCCTTTAATCGTTGTCTTTTCAGGCCCTCATCGACATGTACTCAATGCCGAACGGAGTGCAGGACCCAGACGCCGAGGAAGAAGTGAGCGGGGGCGAGAGCGGCGAGGAGCATTCGGATCCCGAGGAGGACGAGGAGAGTGACGAATCGAATGAAGGCAAAGAGGTCGACTCACCTCCTCACAGGGAGAGGAGATCCAAACATGCTCATGACCCGGTGAGCGCTCCGGACTTGGCGGCCGCACTGATTGGTCAGTCTTCGAAGTGTCCCAGGACGTCTTCCCCAACGCTGACTGAGAAGGCTCCAAAGCAGTCCAAAGTTGCGCCACCGAAAACGTCGAAAGCCACCTCCTCCAAACTGCCAAAAGCTTTGCCCAGGATCAAAGTGACCATTCCTACTTTCTCCGGGTAACCAACTGACTTGTCCTTTTCGTCGACTCAATTACTGGATGCAACCGATTGAATGTGGGCCTTTGTAGTGCCGCTACGTCAGGAACCTCTTCTTTCCAGTACCGGGACGAGGAAATGGAAGATGCGGTAACCTCCAACCCAGGTATAAACTCTTGCAATTTTGTTCTTGATTCTTTGGTCGATTGCATTCAAGTGGTTCACTTGGGGTCGAATGATCTGCCTTGCATCTCCACCTGACGTCATAGATCTTCCAGATGACGATGAAGATGTGGCTCTTAAGCCGAGGAAGAGCAAGAAGGTAGCAGCTAGCAGGATGGCTCGGCAAGAACCAGCTACAGCACCTCCCGTCCGTCAACCTGAAGACGCGGGCAGGGCCTCTATGACCTTCGCTGCACCCTTGTTGAGTGGGCATCCTACACCGTCGACTGCACCTGTGATTCCTTCAGCTGTCCAACTCCACGCCGCGAAGCTCCAAGCCACCGCACCTGGGTCGTCTGCCCACTTTTTCACCAGCTACTCCGTCCCGGACAACCATTCGGAAGCGGCTGCGGAAGCCATCCGACAAGCTGACATGATGATGGAGCGGGTGAAGACAGTGCACGAGAACAGCCAGGCTGCCTACGACGCCAGCGCTGCTCTTCGGGCCAATGTCCAGGTGAGTAGACTTTCCGACTGTTTTTGTTATATGAAGAAATGTTACTCGAAAAATCTTCTTCTGCACAATCTCCTGTTGTTTGCGTCGAATTAGAGCACCCACTGGGTTTTTTGTTGTTTTTGGTAGTTTCGCTCTTCCACTCGGTCTGGGCGAGTGGGATCAGAACCGATGGGGGCACGCTAAGTGCACCCACTAGGTGTAGTCCCCGAGACCACGGTCGATTGCTGGCAGTCGACTGGGGTCTGAGTTCTTCTTTCTTTTTCTTTTTTACTCCTTGCACTCGACTCTGGCGGGCCGGTCGAGTAGGATCCGAACCGGTGGGGGCACGCCATGTGCACCCACTGGGTGTAGTCCCCGAGACCGCAGTCGACTGCTGGTAGTCGACTGGGGTCTGAACAACCTTTTTTTGACTTGGTCCTGGCGGACCGGACGAGTTGAGTCTTAGTCAGCGGGGGCACGCCAAGTGCACCCGCTGGGTGTAGCCCCTGAGACCGCAGTCGACTGTGTGCAGTCGACTGGGGTCTAAATGAACTTCTTTAGGTTTTATTCACTCGGAAGTGAACCACCTTTGATCTTATCGATTGATCCATCTTTGCCTTCTGCAGAAGTCTTGTACTCTTATTTCGAAGTTTGCTGAACTTGAGAAGCAGAGGCAACTCAACCTAGACTTGGAATTGGCCCAGCAGAATCTGAAAAAAGCTCAAGACGAGGCCGCTGGTATGGAGGTAACTGATTGTCGACTATCTTTTTTAAAACATTTCTTCGAGCTCTTGTCTGATCCGATTGCTTCTTTTGCAGAAAAAATGAAGTTGGCTCTGGAGAAGAAGGACTCGGACCTCGCCGCTGCACAGAAGGAAGCCCAAGATAAAACTGCCCTCGCAGACCAGAAGCTGGCTTCAGTCGAAGCACTGGAAGGGGAGGTGACCAAGCTGAAGTCCTATCTCAACGAGTCTAACCGAGAGGTGAGTCGTCTGAGGAAGGACAAGCTCGCCCTGAACGAAAAGCTGGAGTCTGCGGTCCACAAGAGGAATGACATGGAGGCTTATCTGAGAACTCTCGCCAACAAGCTTTATCTTATGCTGGAAGGTATTTCTTTTAATCCGACTGTGTTGATGTTTGCGATCGGATCTTGCTCAGTCGATTGACTAATTTTTTGCTGCAGAATTCTGCCAAGACTTCGATGAGGAAACTGGAAGGGTCGAGACGGGTCTGGACCCTATCGCTTCTCCAGTCTGCGACGAAACTGCAATGAATGTGCTCCGACTGGAGTCCCGTATCGCCAGCGCCACAAGCTACCTCGAGCGCCTGAAAGAAGTAGTTTCCCGAATCGATTCATCACTTTGGCCGAGAGCGAGGCTTCAGAATGACCTGGAATCCCTGATGACTCGACTGAACGAGATCCCTGACCGAGTGCAAGAATGGAAGAAATCCTCCGCCCGGTGTGGAGCTGACGTGGCACTGTCCTTGGTACGAGTCCATTGCAAGGAGGCTCGCGAAGACAAGCTGGCTGCGCTCAAAGTAGCTAACACCAAAAAGTATGACTTCCAGTCCTTCATGGATACTTTCATTGCTGCCACCACTCGGATCGCTGATGGGATCGACTTGGACTCATTCGTGGAGCCTGCCAGCCCTCCTTTGGCCGAGTGAACAAACTTATGAAACTTGAATCTGCTTTGAATTTGCCTCGGAATGCTGAGTGATAGCTGTAACCGTTAAACTCCTTCGGGCTTGACACCCGAATACTTTTGATTTGCTGATTGGAATCTTTAGGATTTATCTGAATTTGGTTTATTTCCGAATGTGCTTGCGTTTGCCTTCGAATGGACTTTGCTCACTGCTTGGAATAGTCCTTGTGCTGGATACGCAGCTAAGCCCCCGAGTGGGAGGATTGCTGTCCACTCGGTAGGATTTTTCAAACTTAGGCGAGTACCGGACTGCAGCTAAGCCTCTTAGTGAGAGAACTTAGGCGAGGCTGGACTGCAGCTAAGCCCCCGAGTGGGAGGATTGCTCTCCACTCGGTAGGATTTTTTCAAACTTAGGCGAGTACTGGACTGCAGCTAAGCCTCCTAGTGAGAGAACTTAGGCGAGTGCTGGACTGCAGCTAAGCCCCCGAGTGGGAGGATTGCTCTCCACTCGGTAGGATTTTTTTCAAATTTAGGCGAGTACCGAACTGCAGCTAAGCCTCCTAGTGAGAGAACTTAGGCGAGTGCTGGACTGCAGCTAAGCCCCAGAGTGGGGAATTGCTCTCGACTCGGTAGGATTTTCTTTCGAACTTAGGCCAAACGGATTCGCGACTAAGCCCACCCACTGGGGGATTTCAGAAGTAAATAAGAACAACAGAATCGAATGAGAGAACGGTAAGCTCTTGTCTTTGATAAACAAATTACGAAAGGTGTTTCTTATTACATTTTATTCGAACGAGTGCTTAAGTGTAAAAGGGACGGAGCAGCTCCGCGTTCCAAGCCTGTGGCTCGTCTTTCTGATGCTCAACACTGTAAAGATGGTATGCTCCATTGTGGAGAACTTTGGTGATGATGAAGGGGCCCTCCCAAGTCGGAGCAATCTTGTGTGGTTTCTGCTAATCCACTCGAAGAACCAGGTCTCCTTCTTGAAAGGCTCGACCCCTCACATTCCTGGCGTGGAATCGACGCAAGTCTTGCTGATAAATGGTCGAGCGGATCAAGGCCATCTCTCTTTCCTCCTCTAAGAGATCTACTGAATCTTGCCGAGCCTGCTTTGCTTCCTCTTCGGAGAAGAACTCAACTCGGGGTGCATTGTGGAGCAGGTCACTTGGCAGAACAGCTTCGGCTCCATAGACTAAGAAGAAAGGAGTTCATCTAGTCGACCGATTAGGAGTTGTCCTTAAACCCCACAGAACTGACGGAAGTTCATCAACCCAAGAACCTGCTGCGTGTTTGAGATCACGCATCAGTCGGGGTTTCAGTCCTTTGAGAACTAGGCCATTGGCTCTTTCTGCTTGTCCGTTCGACTGTGGGTGAGCCATAGAAGCATAGTCGACTCGAGTGCCCTGAGAGGCACAGAAAGCTCTGAACTCATCGGAATCAAAGTTCGATCCGTTGTCCGTGATGATGCTGTGTGGGACTCCATATCTGAATGTCAATTCTGTGATAAAACTGACAGCGGTGCTAGCATCAAGGTTCTTGATAGGTTTAGCTTCGATCCATTTGGTAAACATGTCGACTGCAACGAGCACATGAGTGAAGCCGCTTTTGCCAGTTCTCAGTGGTCCAACTATGTCCAGTCCCCAAACAGCGAAGGGCCAGACGAGGGGGATGGTCTTGAAGGCTGACGCTGGCTTGTGAGACATGTCGGAGTGAAATTGGCAGCCTTCACATCTGTCGACTATATCTTTCACCATTTCATTTGCTCGTGGCCAATAGAATCCAGCTCGGTATGCTTTAGCCACGATGGCCCGAGAGGACGCATGTTGACCGCAGGTCCCCGAGTGGATGTCATTGAGGATCATTCGACCTTCTTCTGGTGTTATGCATTTCTGACCGACTCCAGTCACGCTTTCCCTAAACAGCTTCCCTCTTATCACAATAAAGGCCTTGGATCGACGGACGATCTGTCGAGCCTCTTGTTCATCCTCTGGGAGCTCTTTCCTAAGGATGTACGCAATGTAGGGCACCGTCCAGTCGGGAGTAATGGCCAGAACCTCCATGATCAGGTCGACCACGGCTGGGACCTCGACTTCAGTCGGATCTGAGGCGCTCTTAGGTTGCGGGGGCTCTTCAATGAAAGGATCTTCCTGAACTGTCGGCGTGTGAATATGCTCAAAAAACACATTGTTGGGAATGGCTTCTCTCTTGGAACCTATCTTTGCCAAGTCATCGGCTGCTTGATTTTTCAATCGGGGGATGTGGTGGAGTTCTAACCCCTCAAACTTCTTCTCAAGCTTTCTCACCGTGTTGCAGTAACCAGTCATGGCTGGACTTCTGACATCCCACTCCTTCATCACTTGATTAACTACCAAATCTGAGTCGCCATAGACCATGAGACGACGGACGCCGAGTGAGATGGCCATGCGCAACCCATCCAGGAGTGCTTCATATTCTGCATCATTGTTGGAGGAATCAAAGTGAATCTGGAAGGACATATCTGAGCCTGTCTCCTCAGGGGGATACCAGAACTACCCCGACACTAGACCCATTCAGCATCTTGGATCTGTCAAAGAACATGGTCCAGTGCTCTGAGTGAACTTGAGTCGGCAGCTGCTGTTTGATCCACTCGGCGAGGAAATCTGCTATTGCTTGGGACTTGATAGCTTTCTTTGCCTCAAACATGATATCCAAGGGAAGGAGTTCAATCGCCCATTTTGCCACTCGACCAGTTGCATCCCTGTTGTGCAGAATCTCTGAAAATGGAGCGTCGCTGACGACTGTAACAGAATGATCAGAGAAGTAGTGTGCAACCTTCTTCGTGGTCATGTAAATCCCATAGACAAGCTTCTGATAGTGAGGATATCTCTGCTTTGATGGGGTCAGGACTTCAAAAATATAATAAACTGGGCGTTGAACCTTATAAGCTTTTCCTTCTTCTTCCCACTCGACCATAAGTACTGTACTGACGACTTGTCCAGTGGCTGCTATATAAAGCAGTAAAGGCTCTTTGCTGATTGGAGCAGCAAGCACCGACTGGGTGGAAAGCAGGGCTTTTAGCTCTGCAAATGCTGTATCAACTTCTGGGGTCCACTCGAACTTATCTGATTTCTTCATCAGTCGGTAAAGAGGAAGCGCCTTTTCACCGAGGCAAGAAATGAATCGACTTAGGGCGGCCAAGCAACCAGTAAGCTTCTGGACATCATGCACACGCACAGGGCGTTTCATTTGGAGTATAGCGCCTACTTTCTCTGGGTTAGCATCGATTCCTCGTTCGGAAACAAGAAAACCGAGTAGCTTGCCGCTTGGAACTCCAAACGTGCACTTTGATGGATTGAGCTTGATATCATACCTTCTGAGGTTGGCAAAGGTTTCAGCAAGGTCAGTCAGTAGGTTGGAACCTTTACGTGACTTGACCACAATGTCATCCATGTATGCTTCCACATTCCGACTGATCTGAGTGAGCAGGCACTTCTGAATCATCCGCATAAATGTGGCTCCGGCGTTCTTCAAGCCGAATGGCATTGTGACATAACAGAAGCACCCAAACGGGGTGATAAAAGCTGTCTTTATTTCATCGGGTCTGTACAGACGGATCTGGTGGTACCCGGAGTAGGCGTCCAAAAAGGACAAACACTCGCACCCTGCAGTCGAGTCGACTATCTGATCGATGCAAGGGAGGGGGAAGTGATCTTTCGGGCAGGCCCGATTGATATGCTTGAAATCAATACACATGCGGAGTGAGTCATCTTTCTTTGGGACCATGACAACATTGGCTAACCACTCGGAGTGGTAAATCTCTCGGATAAACTCAGCTGCCAAAAGCCGAGCCACCTCTTCACCGATTGCTTTTCTTTTCTGGACGGCGGACCATCGAAGATGCTCTTTGACTGGTTTGACCTTCGGGTCGACTCGCAAACGATGCTCAGCCAGTCCCCTGGGAACACCCGGCATGTCAGAAGGCTTCCATGCAAAGATGTCCTAGTTCTCACGGAGGAACTGGATGAGCGCTTCTTCCTATTTGGAGTCGAGTGTGGTTGAAATGTGAGTCGGAGCAGCATTGGGATCCGTCCGGTGAATGTGAACCGACTTCGTCTCGCCAGACGACTGGAATGCTGAATCTATGGCTGGCTTCTTGGCTCGCAGCAAGTCACTCGAATCTGCATTTTTCTGGTATTCTTGCAATTGTACCACGGCCATCTGGGCATCGGCGATCTTTGAGCCCTTCTGGAAGCACTCTCCTGCCTTCTTCCGATTACCAAAGATAGTGATCACTCCTCTTGGACCAGGCATCTTCAGTTTGAGGTATACGTAACATGGTCGAGCCATAAATCGTGCATAAGCTGGCCTGCCTAGAATTGCATGACACGCACTCTGAAAATCCACAACTTCAAACGTCAACTTTTCTTTGCGGTAATTTTTGGAATCACCGAAAACCACGTCGAGTGCAATCTGACCGAGGGATGCAGCCTTCTTGCCTGGAATGACCCCATGGAAACTCATATGGCTTTCGCTGAGTCTGGACATCGGAATGCCCATTCCTTTCAACGTTTCTGCATAAAGAATATTCAGGCCACTGCCACCGTCCATCAGGACCTTTGTCAATCGAGGGCCTTCGACCACCGGGTCGACCACCAGTGCTTGCCTCCCAGGGGTGGCGATGTGCGCTGGATGATCAGACTGGTCGAATGTAATGGCAGTCTGTGACCATTTCAAATAACTGGGTGTCACCGGAGCGACCATGTTCACTTCCCTGTTGATGACTTTCAATCGACTTTTGCTCTCAACATCAGCAAAAATCATCAGAGTGGAATTCACGTGGGTATGACCATCATCATCCTCTCCTTCATCCTCAACCTTGTCTGCCTCCTTCTCCTTTTCCTTGGGTTGTTTCTCTCGGAACTGTTGGATCAGGAGGCGACACTGCGAGTGTTGTGCTTCGGGTAAATGAAATTACCTTCTTCGTCTTTTTTGGTGTGGATATGGCACGGCAGATCGAACACGTCATTTCCATCTTGATCTTTTACTTTCTTGGGGTTCCACGGCCCCTTGGGCTTCCCCTTAAATTTTCCTTGTACCACAGCCAAGGCTTCACTCAGAGCAGCTGGCTCGGCCTTGCGCTTCTGTTTCCGACTGGGGTTTCCTCCTCCGGCCTCGTGGGCGATTGCTTTGTGCTTGCCACTCCGGAGTCGCTCTTCTTCTTCACCATTGGCATACTTGGTGGCAATTTCCATCATCCGAGTCAGAGTCATATTTCCTGTCCGACCGAATTTCAGATTCAATTCCCGGTACCTGACGCCTTCCTTGAAAGCACAAATTGCCTGATGATCAGACCCATCTTCTACCGTGTGGTGTAGGGTGATCCATCTCTGGATATAATCCCTCAAAGTTTCATTCGGTTTCTGGACGCAACACTGTAATTCTGTCAAACCTGTTGGCCGTTTGCAAGTACCCTCGAATGTTCTGACAAACACTCGGGTGAGATCTTCCCAAGTATAGATGCTGTCAGGCGCCAACTGATTCAGCCATGCTCTAGCCGAGCCCTCCAACATCAGAGGAAGGTGTTTAATGGCCACTTCATCATTGCCGCCACCAATCTGGACAGCCACTCGGTAGTCTTCAAGCCAAGTGTCAGGCTTGGACTCTCTGGTGAAGTTACTGACTCCAGTCGCCAACCTAAAGTTGGGGGGAATCACCGTAGCTCTGATAGCTCTGCTGAAGCACTCTGGACCAGAGACATGCACCCTGTTGCTGGTTTGCGGATCTCTGTCATGGCCATCTCGATGAGCTCTGTTTCTGTCGACCAAGCCTTGCACGAGAATAGATCTCGCATCAAAGCCTGGCTCCCTGGGGTCGACTGGAATTCCTCTTCGGACACTGTGAGGGCATCTGTCTTCATGTGGCCGAGGCACGTATGACCCACTCCTTGGAGGAGGCGTGGGCACTCGACGACGATCATCGCGATCGGCTCGACGATCATATTGCTCCTGGTTTCTGTACTGATCACGTCGATCCCCACGTCCCTCACGCCTGGGGGGCGATCTCGGGCTATGGGCCGACTGAACTGTGTCTGCGACCACGGATCTGCTATGGATCCTATTCCACGACTGAGATGCGACCGTATTCTGCTCTCCCGTTGCTCGGAGTAAGGCTCTGATCTGCACCAGACCTCAGCCAGCTTCTGATTGGGAAGGTTGAATCGACTTTGCTATCTGGGCGGCAGCTACTAGATTCTACATCAGTGTTCGGTATACCTGAGTCGGAGGTGGAAAAAGTTGGCATCGACTGGACTCGGGAGCACGTTGACGAGCGCGATAGTCGAGTGCGCGCTGGAGGTTCTCCAGTCGAGTGCGCTCCGCCAGATTGGCCAAGCGCGCCTGCTCCAAGGCCTGGGCCTCGGGGGTTTCTCCAACTATAGGAGTATGCAGGGCATCCATGTTCCGGCGACGAAGTTCTTCCCTCTACTGCGAGGAGGGAGGTTCGGGGCGGTACTCCTCGTGAACGCGCGACAGATCGCTGTTCCTATCACCTCCGTCTTCACGATTGAAGCCCGGAGGACTGCATGGTCCATTGACCATCAGGACTTCCGCCGTCGAGTCAATGCTGCCGCACTCGGATGCGGTCTCTACGGAGCCAGTCGACAGATCGAACAAGCCGTAGAGAGATTCGTCGGGCTCGATCGCCGCGACTTGAGGGGTGACCGACTGGCGGGCCACCGCATGCTTCACCCACCGCTGAAGCCTCGACCGACCGGTGCGCTTGCTCCGGCGGGTCACGGGGAGGGGGAAAGCTGCTGCTGGAGTCGACTGGTACTGGGTCAACGGTTGCCACAGGAGGACGTCGCGGACGCACGCGCGAAAGTGCGTCGCCCCACGGGCGGGGAGCGCGTCGGCGTCGAGTGGTGCCTCCTAAAGCCAAGCGGAGTCGTCGGCGACAAACACGAGCGTGCCAAGACGGATCTCGCGGCCCTCAGCCAAACCTCCGCCTGGAACCATGATGAAGGGGATTGGAAAAATTGCAACTTCTCCAACAAGTCGCTAAGACACCTGCCCCACGGTGGGCGCCAACTGTCGTGGTTCTAGGACTGACAGTAGAATAGGGGGGTAGGTATGTAGAGGCAAGATCCTAGCTATGGAGGAGTTGTACACACGAGTTTACGAGTTCAGGCCCTTCTCGAAGGAAGTAACAGCCCTACGTCTCGGAGCCCGGAGGCGGTCGACTGAATATATGTGTGTGGATCACAGAAAGTGCGAACCCCTGTCCCAGAGGAGGGGGGGTGGCTTATATAGAGTGCGCCAGGACCCCAGCTCCCCTCCGTTACACAAGGTTCAATGCTCATAAAGGAAAGGCGTTACTGGCAACATCTACAGTGAAGTGTTATAAATGCCCATAAAGCTATGGTTTAAGTCCTGACCATTGCAGAGTGGAGAGTTTCTCATCTTCCGGTGGTCGAGTGTCTTCATGGTGGTCGAGTGAGCACGTCTTCATAGTCGAGTGGATGATGATTTCTCTTCGACTGCTTCTGATTGTTTGTAGAGGTGTCCTTGGGGAGGGTATGTTGGACAGATCCATGACCCTACCCTAAGTACATAGCTTCATCAGGCCCCTCCTCCTTAAATAGCGCCGCCCGCACCCCCTGGCCCCCAAGTCACCGCCGCCACCGCCCCTCGCTGCCGGCCCCAAGTCACGCCGCCACCACCGCCCCTCGCTGCCGCCCCCAAGTCACGCCGCCGCCGCCGCCCGCCGATGCTGCTGCCGAGCCGCGCTGCCGCGAACCTCGTGCCTCGCCGCGTCGCCCGCGCCACCCCGCCGGAGCTGCCGCCGTTCGCCGGATCTCGCCGAAAACCGACGCCCGGTTTTTTTCCGGTTTAGGTAAAACTGATCGGTTTTTCTTTAGAAACCCTAGATGCATTTTTTTATTTTGTTCGGTTCGGTTTTTCTCGGTTCAGTTATTTAGCGGACGTTCGTCCGTTTGTTCGTTTGAACGAAAGCTGATTGTCAGTTGACCGCAGACAGCGAACGTTTGTTTGTTAGCCTGTTCGTCTCGTTTTATTTGTCCAGTGTTTTTCCGTGATTATTTTCGAGATTTCTGCCCTGATCTTCGTTTTAGTTTATCTTTTCGCTCGTTTATCCAAATCAGGTGAAATAAGAGCCTAGACCTTCGTCTCGAAGCCCTCTTTCTGTTTAATCAACTTGAACAAGATATTGGTACTGAAAATTTTGACTTTAGTCCAGATTAGTAAATGGATCTTGTTTCTTTCGTGGTTTGAGTTTCGTTGCTCCGTTTGATTTGATTCTTTTTGTAAACCGGAGTTCTTCAGTTGAACTTTCTGGTTAGATCTTCTTATTTGAGTTTTATCCATGCTTCTAGTTGAGTGCTTATGTATGCTATTGTTTGTTGCGATAGAATTCCCGCAGTGCAAAGCGTGCTACTACGAGTCTCTAGGATTTGCAGATCGTCGGCAAGGCAAGTAACACATTGATCATACCCCTTTATTACCCAGTTTTTATGCATTAGTTACAATCCTCACGCATTGCATGAGTAGGATCTCTTAACATGTGGGTTTTGGGAAGTAGATGATGAGGTAGAACCTATTACCTGTTTTATTATCAAACCCTTGGGAGTTACTTCTACGTTATGCTTATATTGCCATGCTATGCTCGTAGACGTGGTTTGGGTTTGAGTGTATCCATGACAGATGTGAGTTGTAAATTAATGGTTCAACTTAAGGTGGCAACTTTAATACACATCTGGGTGGATTGCTTGTGGGCACCTGGAGAATCCAGTGTTGTCCTAGGATATCCCGGAGTACCCGTGTGATCATCCTATGGTCCGCCACCTAGGCTCAAAGGGATCATAAGTTTATTCATGCTAGAAACTTCCGTGTGCAGCCACAAGCCATTATGGGCTCTGGCATAGTTGAGTATGTTGTGTGACCTCTTTCAGTGGTAGGCTAGCAGATGTAGAGGGAAAGTAGGTGTAACTGTCTACCCAGAGTAAAGAGTTAATTCTTCGGAAGACTGTGTCTCGGTCATCCGTTTCTCCAACACCATGTAGCGCGAGAAAATCCAACGGAGGAGATCGAGTCTTGTGGGGAAAAGTGCGCAAACCTCTGTAGAGTGTATAAACTAATCATGGTTAGCCGTGTCCCCGGTTATGGACATCTTGAGTATCTGGTACTTGAATTATTGATTTGATCTCATCACTCTAAATTAACTTGTTGGGTTAATGACTACTTTAATTGGGATTGAGTTGGAGGAACCTTCTCAATAATTTTTCAACTACCATGATAGTTAAATAAAATATATCCGTTTGTTGTAGGGAAAAATTGGCTTTTCGCAAAAACATTATAACCTTAGAGCCTCCACCAGCCATATATGCATGTAGTGATAGCATTTATCTGTTTATTTCTCCACTGTGTTATATTGCCAGCATATTCCATGTGCTGACCCGTTTCGGGCTGCAACATATCATGTTGCAGACTTTTCAGACGAAGAGTAAGGTGCGCTAGGTCGTTTGTCATGCACTCATCTATGCCGTTGGAGTTGATGGACTCACTTTATCTTCCAAGCCTTCCGCTGTTATCTTATTTAGATGGCCTTAAGCCATATTTATTGTAATGAGTTCTCTTTTGGAGACATTCAATGTAATAAGTGTCTGATTGCTACTCTGTTATAAATCCTTCGAGTATTGTGTGTGTCAGCATTACCGATCCAGGGATGACACTGAAGCACAGAGACTTGACCGTCTGAGGTCGGGTCGCTACAGTGAACAACATGCCACTCATCTGTTTGGTCAATGCCCTTTCTCTGCTAGCATTTGGGACTTCCCTCTCACCAAATTCAAGTTCCCGTGTCTATGTGCCAAATATGCAAATTGAAAGCTTGAAGAAATGGTGGGCAATGGCAACTGAGAAGCTCTCTGGTGCAAGGAAGAAATCCTTCTCATCCTTGTTATACTTGCATGGTGGCACATTTAGAAAGAGAGGAATAACATAATTTTCAACGGCCAAGCTGTCTATTTCTTCGCATTTGTGACACTATATGTAGAGCTGAGAACATGGATGACCACTAGTTTGAAGAGAGTTTTAATGGATTAGCAAGATGTAGGCCTTTTCCCATTTTTATTTTAGTCTTTCTTTCCTAGTTCGATGTCCTTGTAAATATTACATCTTGTAAACATGCCTTTATGTCTTTCTCGTAATGAATGAAAAGTAGCGTCGTTGCATTTTTTCATTTTTTTGAAAAATCAAAGTTACAACATGACTTTTTTCTACGTGCGTACATCAAGATACATAATCATGCTAGATTTTACTTTTGGACTATATGTTTTCATTGTCAATTGCATAGGGTAAAATTAGACCAGATATTGGTCTTATACCACACCTGAACACATCGAGATACATTCTATCAAACCGTTTTAGTTTTTCTATGTTGAATTTCTATAGTAATATTTTGATGGTACGGAGGGTTGTCTTTGTTTTGCTGAGGGACAATGGTAGAAAATTGCTACCTCTTGAGCACGTGTTGGTTTTCCCTTGAAGAGGAAAGGGTGATGCAGCAAAGTAGCGCAAGTATTTCCCTCAGTTTTTGAGAACCAAGGTATCAATCCAGTAGGAGACCACACGCAAGTCGCCTAGTACCTCCACAAACAATCAAGAACCTTGCAACCAACGTGATAAAGGGGTTGTCAATCCCTTCACGGCCACTTGCAAAAGTGAGATCTGATAAAGATAATAAGATAAATATTTTTGGTATTTTTGTTGTATAGATTGGAAAGTAAAGATTGCAAAGTAAATGGCGACACAAATAGCTAGTTGATGGGAGACTAATATGATGTAAAATAGACCCGAGGGCCATAGGTTTCACTAGTGGCTTCTCTCAAGATAGCAAATATTACGGTGGGTGAACAAATTCTTGTCGAGCAATTGATAGAAAAGTGCATAGTTATGAGAATATCTAGGCATGATCATAAACATAGGCATCACGTCCGTGACAAGTAGACCGAAACGATTCTGCATCTACTACTATTACTCCACACATCGACCGCTATCCAGCATGCATCTAGAGTATTAAGTTCATAAGAACAGACTAACGCATTAGGCAAGATGACATGATGTAGAGGGATAAACTCAAGCAATATGATATAAACCCCATCTTTTTTACCCTCAATGGAAACAATACAATACGTGCCTTGCTGCCCCTGCTGTCACTTGGAAAGGACACCGCAAGATTGAACCCAAAGCTAAGCACTTCTCCCATTGCAAGAAAGATCAATCTACTAGGCCAAAACAAACTGATAATTCAAAGAGACTTGCAAAGATATTAGATCATGCATATAAGAATTCAGAGAAGAATCGAATATTGTTCATAGATAATCTTGATCATAAATCCACAATTCATCAGATCTCGACAAACACACTGCAAAAAGAATTACATCGAATAGATCTCCAAGAAGATCGAGGAGAACTTTGTATTGAGATCCAAAGAGAGAGAAGAAGCCATCTAGCTAATAACTATGGACCTAAAGGTCTATGGTAAACTACTCACACATCATCGGAGAGGCTATGGTGTTGATGTAGAAGCCCTCTGTGATCGAATCCCCCTCCGGCGGAGCGCCGGAAAAGGCCCCAAGGTGGGATCTCACGGGTATAGAAGGTTGCGGCGGTGGAAAAGGTGTTTCGTGGCTCTCCCCGATGGTTTCGGGGTATAAGAATATATATATATAAGCAAAATAAGTAGGTCGGTGGAGCTGCGAGGGGCCCACGAGGGTGGGGGGCGCGCCCTGCTGCCTCGTGGTTTCCTTGCTGCTTCCTAGACGTCCACACCAAGTCTCCTGGTGATAGAGGCAAAGGTGTCCCGATGTTTCGATGAGATGGTGGCTATCGTTTTCTGTGGGAGTCGACCTTGACGATCCGACTACGAACGTGCGAGACGTCGCGCCTTAGCAATCGCTAAACCAACTTCCGAGGGGTTATTGACCACGCCGGAGCACGATCAACCTGACCACGAGGGCCTGTTTCCTGCGAGCAAACGAAGAACAAGCAAGAAACTGAGATTGCAATCTGGATATTGCGAATATAAGATGAAAGCTTTATTGATCAAGGTGGGGTTCTGTGACGTCTTGGTCTGGTCGTTGGACACAAACGAAGTACGCGAAGTTGCAGCTATGGCGAACTTTTAATCTAAACAAAACCCAAAGTCTAAACGACGCCCTAAGGGCTGTATATATGGAGGAAGAGAGGGGAATTTCGTGGCCCTTGAGGGTGGGGTCCGAAACCAACCCTAACTCTTGTTTCCCCACACATACGGACTCTAAAAATAGCCTATACTTAAGTATTTCGAAATTACATGGGCCTGGCCCATTAATAAGGTGACGCAGCACCTAGAATAGCCTATGGACGAATATTATGAAGTGGCATCTTGTATATTTCGTCCATGGCTTCATGCACTCCTTATGGCGGCTTCAAAGTCCTGAAATCATCAGTTGTAACTCCGTTCTTGATCCCCTTGCGCATGCCATCAACTTCATGCGTGTTTTTGCTCCAATGTTCATCCTTCTCCAAGCTAGGCCCTTCATTTGAAAGCAAAACAAATGTATCCAATTTAGGCAGCATCATAATCTCATGAACATTAGAATCATTACCAAGAAACGAAAGTACCTGGTAATTTAATTGGCGTGCGCGTGCTCTAGTAATTGGTCCAGTATATGTAACAGTAGGGGCTGTGGGTGTAACAATGGTATTGATGTCCGCATCAGTATGGGACATTTGTACAATCCACATATGAAGATAAGGGAAAAGGAGAAGTTTATGTTGTGTTCAAAAAGTCCTCTCACGTCACTTTTGGGCCAAGAGAAGATAGAGTCCAAGTCTTTCACGTTCTGGATTCAGATTTGGACTGCACAGACATACCTGACTCAAAACGCCAACAACTTTTTCATACGGACTCCGAATTGGATGATTCTTTTTTTGTTGGAAACTAGATTTCGTGTTTTTTCCAACCCAATTGGATTCACCTTCAAATTCGTCCGGAGCGTTGAGTTACGGACGAAACAATCTGACGTTGCAGCAGAATCCGAGTCAAACTACAAGCCCAAAGGTGTTGCATCACCTCCACTTGGGCCATGAGCCTTGTACGACCTAGGGTTAGTTTTAGGCTGCCTTGGGACGTCCTCCCACCTCCTTGGCCGCCACCCCTTGCTCCTATATAAGTAGATCCATCTAGTAGCTTTTTCCTTGGGATTTGTTTAGTTAAAAGTTAGCCATTGCAACTTCGTGTACTTCGTTTGTGTCCAACGACCAGACCAAGACCACTTACGGATCCCCACCATTATAAATACCTCATATATATTTGCAATATTCAGATTGCTTTATCATATTCTTGCTCGTTCTTCGATTGCTTGCAGGAATAGACCTTCGTGGTCAGGCTGACCGTGCTTCCGGCATCGTCAGTAACCTCAGGAGATTGGTTTAGCGATTGCTAAGGCGCAACGTCGTGCACGTTTGTAGTCGGATCGTCAAAGTCGTCTCCACCAAATCGATAGTTATCATCTCATCGAAAGATCGGGACACCCTCGCCTCTATCAATAGTTATATGATCCAATTATGTTATTATTGTTCAGAGAACTTGTACTAGTGAAAGTATGAACCCTAGGCCTTGTTTCAATGCATTGCAATACCGTTTGTGCTCACTTTTACCATTAGTTACCTTACTGTTTTTATATTTTCAGATTACAAAACCTTTATCTACCATCCATATACCACTTGTATCACCATCTCTTTGCTGAACTAGTGCACCTATACAATTTACCATTGTATTGGGTGTGTTGGGGACACAAGAGACTCTTTGTTATTTGGTTGCAGGGTTGCTTGAGAGAGACTGATAGAGGCAAAGGTGTCCCGATGTTTCGATGAGATGGTGGCTATCATTTTCTGTGGGAGTCGACCTTGACGATCCGACTACGAACGTGCGAGACGTCGCGCCTTAGCAATCGCTAAACCAACTTCCGAGGGGTTATTGACCACGCCGGAGCACGATCAACCTGACCACGAGGGCCTGTTTCCTGCGAGCAAACGAAGAACAAGCAAGAAACTGAGATTGCAATCTGGATATTGCGAATATAAGATGAAAGCTTTATTGATCAAGGTGGGGTTCTGTGACGTCTTGGTCTGGTCGTTGGACACAAACGAAGTACGCGAAGTTGCAGCTATGGCGAACTTTTAATCTAAACAAAACCCAAAATCTAAACAACGCCCTAAGGGCTGTATATATGGAGGAAGAGAGGGGAATTTCGTGGCTCCTGAAGATGCTGACAGGTATGAATGTTTAGTTGCTCAACGTGTTTTGAGTGTGCAGGTTACACAAGCTGAGCAAAATCAGAGGCATAATTTGTTCCATACAAAGGGAGTTGTGAAGGAACGTTCTGTTCGCGTGATCATAGATGGAGGGAGTTGCAACAACTTGGCTAGCATCGAGATGGTGGAGAAGCTATCTCTCACCACAAGACCACATCCACATCCTTACTACATCCAATGGTTCAACAACAGCGGCAAGGTTAGGTAACACGTACTGTTCGTGTGCATTTTAGTATCTCTACATATGCTGATTATGTTGATTGTGATGTGGTACCTATGCAAGCATGTTCCTTATTACTTGGTAGACCATGGCAATTTGATAAAAATTCTATTCACCATGGTAGAAACAATCAGTATACTCTTGTTCATAAGGATAAAAATATTACTTTGCTTCCTATGACTCCTGATTCCATTTTGAAAGATGATATTAATAGAGCTAATAAAGCAAAACAGGAGAAAACTAAGAGTGAAAATCAGATTGTGGCAAAAGAATTTGAGCAACAAATGCAGCCTAATAATAATAAACAATCTAGTGTTGCTTCTGAAATTAAATTGAAAAGTGCATGTTTACTTGCCACCAAATCTGATATTGAAAATCTATATTTTTGCAAATCTGTTTGCTATGCTTTTGTGTGCAAAGAGGCATTATTTTCATTCGAGGACGTGTCTTCCTCTTTGCCTCCTGCTGTCACTAACATTTTGCAGGAGTTCGCCGACGTCTTTCCACAAGACGTGCCACCGGGATTACCACCTATTCGAGGGATTGAGTATCAAATTGATTTAATTCCCGGTGCTTCATTACCCAACTGTGCACCGTACCGTACCAATCCAGAGGAGACGAAGGAGATTATGCGTCAAGTACAAGAACTGCTCGACAAAGGTTATATACGCAAATCCCTTAGTCCTTGCGTTGTTCCTATCATTTTAGTGCCGAAAAAGGATGGTACGTCGTGTATGTGCGTTGACTGTAAAGGCATTAATACTATTACTATTCGTTATCGTCATCCTATTCCTAGGCTAGATGATATGCTTGATGAATTGAGTGGCTCTACAATATTCTCCAAAGTTGATTTGCGTAGTGGTTACCATCAAATTCGTATGAAATTGGGAGATGAATGGAAAACAGCATTTAAAACTAAGTTTGGATTATGAGTGAGTGGTTAGTCATGCCTTTTGGGTTAACTAATGCACCTAGTACTTTCATGAGGTTAATGAACGAAGTTTTACGTGCTTTCATTGGACGATTTGTGGTAGCTTACTTTGATGACATATTGATTTATAGCAAATCTTTGGAGGAACATTTGGAACATTTACGTGCTGTTTTTATTGCTCTACGTGATGCACGTTTGTTTGGTAACCTTGGAAAGTGCACCTTTTGCACCGACGAGTATCTTTTCTTGGCTATGTTGTTACTCCACAGGGAATTGAAGTTGGTAAAGCCAAGATTGAAGCTATTGAGAGTTGGCCGCAGCCCAAAACGGTCACACAAGTGAGGAGTTTCCTTGGCCTCGCTGGTTTCTATAAGCGTTTTTGTGAGAGATTTCAGCACCATTGCTGCACCTCTCAACGAGCTTACAAAGAAGGATGTACCTTTTGTTTGGGGTACCGCACAGGAAGAAGCCTTCACGGTATTGAAAGATAAGTTAACACATGCTCCTTTACTCCAACTTCCTAATTTCAATAAGACTTTTGAGCTTGAATGTGATGCTAGTGGAATTGGATTAGGAGGTGTGTTATTACAAGATGGAAAACCTGTTGCATACTTTTCTGAAAAATTGAGTGGGCCTAGTCTGAACTATTCTACTTATGATAAAGAATTATATGCTCTTGTTCGGACCTTAGAAACATGGCAACATTATTTATGGCCCAAGGAATTTGTTATACATTCTGATCATGAATCTTTGAAACACATTAAAAGTCAAGCAAAACTGAACCGTCGACATGCTAAATGGGTTGAATTCATTGAGACTTTCCCTTATGTGATTAAACACAAGAAGGGTAAAGAAAATGTTATTGCTGATGCCTTGTCTCGTCGTTATACTATGCTTTCACAACTTGACTTTAAATTATTTGGTTTGGAGACCATCAAGGATCAATATGTTAATGATGCTGAATTTAAAGATGTATTGCAGAATTGTAAGGAAGGGAGAACTTGGAACAAGTTCGTTCTTAACGATGGATTTGTGTTTCGTGCTAACAAGCTATGCATTCCAGCTAGCTCCGTTCGTCTTTTGTTGTTGCAGGAGGCGCATGGAGGAGGATTAATGGGACACTTTGGCGTCAAGAAGACGGAGGATATACTTGCTACACATTTCTTTTGGCCAAAGATGAGACGGGATGTTGAGCGTTTTGTTGCTCGCTGCACTACATGTCAAAGAGCTAAGTCACGACTCAATCCTCATGGTTTATATATGCCTTTGCCTGTACCTAGTGTTCCTTGGGAGGATATATCTATGGACTTTGTTTTAGGTTTACCTAGAACAAAGAAGGGGAGGGATAGCATATTTGTTGTCGTGGATAGGTTCTCGAAAATGGCACACTTTATACCATGTCATAAAAGCGATGATGCTATTAATGTTGCTGATTTGTTCTTTCGTGAAATTATTCGCTTACATGGTGTGCCAAATACTATTGTTTCAGATCGTGATACTAAATTTCTTAGCCACTTTTGGAGATGTTTATGGGCTAAGTTGGGGACTAAGCTGCTTTTTAGTACTACTTGTCACCCCCAAACTGATGGACAAACTGAAGTAGTAAATAGAACATTGTCTACTATGCTTAGGGCTGTTTTGAAGAATAACAAGAAAATGTGGGAAGAATGCTTGCCTCATATTGAATTTGCTTATAATCGTTCATTGCATTCTACTACTAAGATGTGCCCTTTTGAAATTGTGTATGGTTTCCTACCTCGTGCACCTATTGATTTGTTGCCTCTTCCATCTTCGGAGAAGGTTAATTTTGATGCTAAAGAATGTTCTGAATTGATTTTAAAAATGCATGAGTTAACTAAGGAAAACATTGAGCGTATGAATGCTAAATATAAACTTGCTGGAGATAAGGGTAGAAAACATGTTGTGTTTGCACCTGGAGATCTTGTTTGGTTACATTTGCGTAAAGATAGATTTCCTAATCTGCGCAAATCAAAGCTAATGCCACGTGCTGATGGTCCTTTTAAGGTTTTAGAGAAAATAAATGATAATGCATATAAACTTGAGCTACCTGCAGATTTTGGGGTTAGTCCCACTTTTAATATTGCAGATTTGAAGCCTTATTTGGGTGAGGAAGATGAGCTTCCGTCGAGGACGACTTCATTTCAAGAAGGGGAGGAAGGGGAGGTGATGAGGACATCAATACCATTGTTACACCCACAGCCCCTACTGTTACATATACTGGACCAATTACTAGAGCTCGCGCATGCCAATTAAATTACCAGGTACTTTCGTTTCTTGGTAATGATTCTAATGTTCATGAGATTATGATGCTGCCTAAATTGGATACATTTGTTTTGCTTTCAAATGAAGGGCCTAGCTTGGAGAAGGATGAACATTGGAGCAAGAACACGCATGAAGTTGATGGCATGCGCAAGGGGATCAAGAACGGAGTTACAAGTGATGATTTCAGGACTTTGAAGCCGCCATAAGGAGTGCATGAAGCCATGGACGAAATATACAAGATGCCACTTCATAATATTCGTCCATAGGCTATGCTAGGTGCTGCGTCACCTTATTAATGGGCCAGGCCCATGTAATTTCGAAATACTTAAGTATAGGCTATTTTTAGAGTCCGTATGTGTGGGGAAACAAGAGTTAGGGTTGGTTTCGGACCCCACCCTCAAGGGCCACGAAATTCCCCTCTCTTCCTCCATATATACAGCCCTTAGGGCGTCGTTTAGACTTTGGGTTTTGTTTAGATTAAAAGTTCGCCATAGCTGCAACTTCGCGTACTTCGTTTGTGTCCAACGACCAGACCAAGACGTCACAGAACCCCGCCTTGATCAATAAAGCTTTCATCTTATATTCGCAATATCCAGATTGCAATCTCAGTTTCTTGCTTGTTCTTCATTTGCTCGGAGGAAACAGGCCCTCGTGGTCAGGTTGATCGTGCTCCGGCGTGGTCAATAACCCCTCGGAAGTTGGTTTAGCGATTGCTAAGGCGCGACGTCTCGCACGTTCGTAGTCGGATCGTCAAGGTCGACTCCCACAGAAAACGATAGTCACCATCTCATCGAAACATCGGGACACCTTTGCCTCTATCAGTCTCACACCTCCTCCACTTTGTGAGTGGGACTAAATATTGCACCTCCACTTGCCATTTATCCATGGGACTTTGAGATTTGCATTAGGAATTTCAGGGAAAAAACATGGGCCAAACCCATTATTCGAACATAATATTATGAGCACATAGGGTGCATCCTTAGGAGTGCTCCTATTTGTCGCCTTATGTGCCGCTCGGCCACCGACACTTACGCGCGTGGTTGACTGGGCTGACCCATCAAGTGTGAGTATCACGCTATGCAGCTCGCTCGATCACTCGTTTGACAAGGACGTAGCCTCCCTCACTCTCGACCAGTTGGCCGGACATGTAAACCGTTGACCGAACATATGAGCCGTTGATCGGCTGACTTTTTAAAAAATTCGAACATGAAAAAAATCTTAAATAATTCAACAGCATTTCATGAATTTTAAAAACAATCATGAATTTAAAAGAAGTTTGTAGATTTGAAGAAAGATCATGAACAAAAGTTCATGGATTCAAAAAAGTTCGCGAATTTAAAATAAGTTTGTAAAATTTGAAACAAATCATGAAATTGAAATTTGTTTGTGATTTTGAAAAAAAGTTCCCACATTTGAAAAAGTGTTTGAATTTGCAAAGAAGTTCCCGAGTTTGAGAAACGTTCACATATTAAAAAAAATGTGAAAACAGAAAAATAGAAAAAATAAAAATAATAAGAAAAGCACACAGAAAACCTAAAAACCCCCACTCCTAAAGCTTCTAGAAGTTTCACAGAACTAGCTGATGCTTCTAGAAGCTTCATAAAAATGAACAAGACCAAGAACACGATTGCATGGACTGGCCCATTACCATTGATGGGAATATGGACGTGAGAACTCGATGTCAAGATACACTAAAAGTAGCGCTAGAAGCGCCAAATAAGAATTGGCAATCCTTAGCAGGTACACTTGGCATAGCGACCATCGAAGCATCCGACCGATCTCCTCTTTTCCCGTCTATGGGTCACCAAATTTGTGGTGTCTCCCATGTAATTTTTAGCCAGAAATATTCCAGCCCCAACGAAGTCAGGAAGAATATTTTTTTTGCATAGAACAAATTTTAATTTCTAAACACACAGATTTATATTGCCAGAATGCAACACCACTTAATGTGCATTTTGATCTGGACCTCATTTTGAGCGTAATGCCTTTTGAATTTTTCATGCTTGGATAGAAGAACAACCCCGTCGGTATTGTGATGGTTGGGTTCATGAGCCCAACTACGCATTAGCCACGATCACCCCCTGACCAAGTCCAAGAAGAAGGAGGAATTCCTTATCATCAAGGCTTCATCCACTACACCATGCATGGTGGTATGCAGATCTTCATCAAAAACTACATCAACAACATCTTCAAGAAGGAGCCCAGGCTTTGTAGTGGCATGCAGATCTTTGCCAAGATTCGCCTCATGCACTTCCCAACGAGCCAAGGGCTGAGAGGAACAAGTCCAAGCTACCCGACAACGAGCCCGGATGACCAATACCCAGGAATGGCTACGTCCAACAACGACCGCTCTAGTTGGCCCGCACTCAGCCAGCGTCGACGGCAAGCTATCGCTCCCACCCGTGGCGCATTTACTCTGTGTACGCAGGGCTTTTGCGCCACATGGCAGGGAACAGTCACGCTAGTGGAGGGACAAGACACAAGGGATGAATCACCCCTTTGCTTTGTCGCATGGTGCACACATGTACAGAGGCGTGTCACACCCAGCTCAAGTGGCACCGTGTCCGGTGGTGACAAGACAGACGTTCGTTCCCGGGAGCAAGAAGACAACGACACTTCACCATGCATTTAATGCGCGTACCTACCTACTCAGACCCAAATAGCTTCCTTAGTGGCGAAGAAATTGTGCTACCCCTTGAGCTATAAAAGAGGAACATGTGTCGGTGTCAAAACTGGCACATCTTGGGTAGGGGGTCCCGAACTGTGCGTCTAAGGATCAAAGGTAACAAGAGGCAGGGGACACGATGTTTACCCAGGTTCAGGCTCTCTCAATGAAGGTAATACCCTACTTCCTTCTTGATTGACTTTGATGAATATAGGGGTTACAAGAGTTGATATACCTCGAGATCGTAATGACTAAACCCTAAATGTCTAGCTTGCCCTTCACGACAAGGAGAGTCCCATCCGGACACGGGGGAAGGTCCTCGATCTTGTATCTTCAAGGCTCATCAGTCCGGCCCACATCACATAGCATGGACGTCCGACGACCCCCTAGTCTAGGACTCCCTCAGTAGCCCCCGAAACAGGCTTCAATGACGATATTTCCAGCGCATAGATTGTCTTCGGCACTGCAATGCGTGTTGCTCCTCAGAATATTCCAAAGAAAAAAGAATTGTATTCGACTCCTCAACGATGACGCAATATCCAGCTTTTATATCTTAGGTTCCGTTAGGTGGGCCCTCCATGATACTCCAGACGGCTCCGACTATACTTTAAACACTATGTTCTTCGGCTTCTGCGCCACCGTCGCCTCGGCTTCCACGTGTCAGATGAATATGAAGGGTCCAAGTACTTTTACAGATAACACCCTAACGGTGTATGGAAGGCGTCTATTTAAGGAGATTGAATCTCAGATGCCATTCCAAACCAGGCGAAAAATCCTTAGAGCTGGCCACAGAAATCTGCGCAAACATGGCTGGCGCTCCCAGTTCTTCCTCATGCCCTCACGGCCCTCAAAAAGGCAATTGGGAGAGCTGCTCGGTCTCCCACGCCCAGCTGACCAAGCTCCAAGTGCAGGGATATCTTCCTCCCACAGACCTAGATCCCGTTCGGGCGGGATTAACTTCCATAAATGGCGAAGCCCTGGCGAAAAATTTCCCCAATCCTACAGAAGGGGAGCGAGTGTGCTTCGTCTCCTTCCTTTTAAGAGGCGTTGGATTTCCAATCCACCCTTTCCTCCGAGGTCTCCTGGAGTACTACAGCCTCCAGCTGCAGAATCTCACGCCGGGCTGCATTCTGCACATCGAGGGCTTCGTGGCTCTTTGCGAGCTGTTCTTAGGCTGCGAGGCCCATTTTGAGTTATGGAGGAAACTTTTCTGCCTCGTCCCCGGCTCCCAAAAGGGATCTATATTCGAGGTGGGTGGTGCCGAAGTATGGCATATAGCTGGGACAGGATACCTGTCCGACACTCCAAAGAAGGCATCCAAAGAGTGGCCCTCAGAGTGGTTTTATATTGAATACGTTGTTCTCCCAGACCCAATCCAGCAGGGCCTACCTAAATTCTACAATGCTCCGTTAAAGAAACGCCACAGCTGGCGTCCCTGGAGCTTCGAAGAGGAGGACAGTGCAGAGATTAAGAAGTTAATGAGAAAGATAAAGATACTCGCCCAATCCGGACTATCCATAATTGAGGTAATGGAGATTTTGATAACGTGAGGCGTTCATCCACTCCAAGCCAGAGGACTCCCCATGTGGAACTACAATGGTGAGGATGACGCATCACGCTGCGGGCGCAAAGGTCCGGACAACTTTGCCGCCTTGGCCGCCATGTTGGCTGATCTTTATAAAGGGGAGAAAGAAGATTTTACTCGCCTTAAGTGCCGAGAGGGCCTTTCCATGTACAACCCTCCTAGCTGGGTGAGCTTTCGCTTCGTAACCTTACTCAATCCTCTTCCTGAGTCGCGCCTAGTTGAACTTAACCCGACTATGTTTAACAGGAATGGATGAAGGTTGTCGCGGGGATCTATAGCCCTACCCCGCAACTGGAGGACCATGTTCGAGACCTGGATCCCGGATTTGAAGAGGATCCAGATATATTCATAGAGCTCAAGGAGGAGGGTCTTTTATCAGGCGAGCTACGACGGCACAGAAGTGGCCATCATAGCCGATTATCCCGGCCTTCTTCCCTCCTCCCATCAAAGTACCCAGGAGACGTCTCCTCCAAAAGATTTTTCTCATCGCGCCTCACCCACCGCACTGTCTCGTGCTCCAAAGGGGTGGCACTCGTCTCGCCACGCAGTATCAGAAACGTCCCTTAAGACGGCGATGCCTGCGCAGGGCGGATCTTCGAAAAGAAAGATGGACGATGATACCGCCGATCCCCTACCATCATCAAAAAGGTATGGTTCTTAATATGCCCTAGGCAAATATATCGAATTATGACGTTTCCCGCTGTGCCACATTTATAGGAAAAGCATACGCCAGACTGTGTCCGGAGGCCTCGCTGGTCATGCATCACCCAATCCAACCCCGGACCCCGTCCCAAGGACTAGGGTAGATACAGGTGCAATGCCGGATTGTCCTCTCCCTGAGGATTCAGATGATGTATCCATTAGCAACTCTGAAATGGAGAGTGCGATGAACTATTGGCGCCGGAGGGTGGCTATGCGTGACCCAACTTTCACCGAAGAGGCATTTAATGCCTTCAGCTCAGCGGATGCATATATCCGAGCTGCACGGGATGGGCTCGCTGGAGCCACTCACCAGCTTTCAAAGGATATGCGGGTAAGACCTATTGTATGGGTTTAATAATCATGTATCAGTAGCCCCTGAGACTTGAAGCAGTTGGCGCAACTGATTTAAGGATCATTGCATATTCAGGTACTCACGAAGAAGAACAACATGATGTCTCAGGAGGTGGAAAAATGTCGGACACAGCTAACTGCTGTCACCGCCGAACTGGCGAAGTCCAAAGAGGCACTGACTGGTAATGTCCATTACTATCCGGGAAATATAATCATGTGCCAGCAATGTTTTTTGAAATAAACACTGATGTATTTACGATGGCAGGCTCGCCGGATCAGCTGGAAGAGAGACTGAAGGCCGCGCGGGCGGATAAACAACATGCCAAAGGCAAGAGGCCGCTGGTCAGCGTATACTAACATGGACCAGGGATGAGAAGTGCATGAGCGAGCCCGGAAGGCAACAAGGAACATTGCTAAGGCTTTAGGGCCGGCCGATTCTCCTCCAGGAAGTATGGAGGAACTCATGAATTTATTCAAGGGAGCTCGTTGCCGCTTTGGACTATGGAAGATATCAGCATGCCGAGACGGCGCATGAGTGGCCTAGGCCATGGTAAAAACATGGTACACCGGACTTGATCCGAATCATATGGCCTGGGTCGGGCCCCGAGGACCAGATGGAAAGGAAATTCCTGTTAGCTTAGTATATGACCAAGTAAAGATAGCCGCCAAGTTTTCGCAACAGGATTATAAGCTAGACAACTTATTAGATTGTCTAGAGGAGGAGGAAGTTTTCGAGTCCAAGTAGTAATGTACTTTTTATCGAAAAACGTATCTCCATCTGAATTGTAAAACGATTGTCTTGGCAAAGCTTCCGCTTTAACCTCCGAAATCCAAAGTTTTGGAGTGTTTTCGAATATTGTACCGGTGGTAAACACCGAAGTATGTTTGGAAACCAGGCAGTCTGGTCATAGTTTCTTGAACAGACAAGTTGTATTCGGGGAGTTATGTTATATTACATTTGATCGTAAGAAACATCTTCTAGAGAGAATAGTTCCGTTAAGGGTTCCTTTCCTTGGGCCAGCATGCGTTGTTGTGCATGCCTGAGCTGTGATGCTAAAAATCACAGTACACGTTATATTTTGGGGGCTTGTATTGCAACAAGGGCGGTTCATCTTTTGTCCGCCGACCTATTATTCCCTTAAGAATGCTAGCTTTCGGCTTCACCCGTCTGAGGTACACGTCCGGATAACCCAGCTATAACAATCGCAGAGGTGCTCCCTTTATGCCCTAGCCGAACAAGCGGGAACGTAGGGCATAAGCACAGGAACCAGGCAACCCAGCTTGGCAAAAACTTAAGTCATAAAGGTGCATATAATGGCAAAGAAAAGACGTATATGAGCAGACGACCCATATATACGGTGAGCCTGATGCTCGAATAATAATAAGCTTCTGTGACAAGAAGCCCCCAGGTATTGGGGGGTATGTACATTTAAGGATGTATACCCCTTAAGTGTGTGGTTTATCCGAATACGAGCTAGAAGTCGTATAAAAATGAAAAGAAGAAAGAGAAAAAAGAGGAAAAGGGTAACGAACAATGAGTCTAGACTTAGGCATAGAATCTTCGGAGTTTGGCAGTGTTCCATGGGTTCGGCTCTAAGCGATTGTCCGATGCATTACGAAGGCGATAGGCTCCTCCAGTGAGAACTTCATCTATAATGAAGGGACCCTCCCATTTGGGCTTGAGCTTGTCCTTTTTCTTCTCTGGTAGGCGTAGAACAAGTTCACCGACATTATAAGTCTTGGCCCGCACTTCTCCGCTTTGGTATCTTCGAGCTTGTTGCTGGTAGAATGCTGAGCAAGCTTTTGCGACATCGCGCTCCTCCTCCAGGCCATCTAAGTCATCTTGCCGATCGAGCTCGGCCTCTCTCTCTTCGTACATGCATACTCGGGGTGAGTCGTGAATAATATCGCAGGGCAAGATGGCCTCTGCACCGTACACCATGAAGAATGGTGTGTATCTGGTCGTGCAGTTGGACATGGTCCGCAGCCCCCAGAGCACGGAGTCGAGCTCCTCAACCCAGTGTTTATCTGACTCCTTTAAGGATCGCACTAGTCTGGGTTTAATGCCGCTCATTATCAGGCCATTAGCCCATTTGACTTGACGTTTGTTTGAGGGTGATAGATGGAGGCATAACTGAGCTTGATGCCCAGATTAGCACACCAAGTTTTTAGTTCGTCAGCTATGAAGCTAGAGCCATTATCGGTGATGATGCTGTGTGGGACACCATAACGGTGTACGACACTAGATATGAAATCTATCACAGGTCCGGCTTCGGCTCCTCCTAAGCATCACCCAGTTGGAATATGTGCCATACTCTTTAGGAAGTTCGGCCTCTTTCCATTCGACGACGAAGTCAGCCAACACTTGAGATCTAATGGCTCGGCGTGGCTCATATGTTATTTCAAACGGTAAGAGCTCAATGGCCCATTTGGCAATCCAGCCAGTGGCGTTCCAGTTGTTTATGCTATCATTAAGTGGTACTTCGGAAGCCACCGTGATCGAACACTCCTGAAAGTAGTGCCGCAGCTTCCGAGATGCCATGAAGACCGCATACGCTATCTTTTGATAATGTGGGTATAGGGATTTGCATGGTGTGAGGACCGTCGATACATAGTATACTGGTTTTTGAAGTGGGAATTTATGTCCCTCTTCCTCTCATTTGACGATGAGCACCACACTCACCACCTGGTGTGTTGCAGATATGTATAGCAACATGGGTTCGTCGATGTTTGGCGTGGCCAGGATTGGGTTGCTTGCTAAAAAAGCTTTTATCTCTTCTAGTCCGGTTGTTGCAGCATCTGTCCACGCAAAGTGGTCGGTGCGTCGGAGTAGGCGATACATTGGCAGTGCCTTTTCTTCTAATCTGGAGATAAAGCGGCTCAATGCTGCCACGCACCCGGCTAGTTTTTGGACCTGCTTGAGGTCTGTTGGTGTAGCCAACTGTGACAGGGCTTGGATTTTGGCTGGGTTTGCTTCGATTCCCCTAATGGAAACAATGAACCCAAGTAGTATTCCGGCGGGCACGCCGAAAATACACTTTTCCGGATTGAGCCGTATGTCATATCTTCGAAGGTTGTCGAATGTAAGGCGTAAGTCGTCCACCAATGATTCGCCATGCTTAGTTTTGATGACTACATCATCTACATATGGGGTGATGAATGTTGTTGCGGCTTGGTCAGATTCCTTCATTTTGATTTGATGATATCCGGAGTATGCATTGAGGAAGCACAATGAGTCATGTTCTGCGGTTGCCTCAATGATCTGGTCGATGCGAGGTAGTGGGAAGGGATCCTTAGGACATGCTTTATTAAGGTCCTTGAAGTTGACACACAAGCGCCAGGATTTGTCCTTCTTTGGCACCATGACCAGGTTTGCTAGCCAGTCCGGATGTTTGATCTCCCTGATAAACCCGGCCTCGAGTAGCTTGGCTAGCTCCTCACCCATAGCCTGTCGTTTGGGTTCAGAAAATCGTCGCATCTTTGCTTGACTGGTTTGTATCCCGTCAGTATATTGAGACTATGTTCGGCCAGCGCACGTGGGATTCCTGGCATATCTAAGGGATGCCAGGCGAAGATGTCCCAATTCTCGTGCAAGAACGCGCGCAATGCGGCGTCGACCGTCAGATCCAGCTGTCCCCAATGGAAGCTGTCTTCTTGGGGTCCGCCGGGTGAACTTGAAATTTGACTATCTCGTTTGCTGGCTTGAAAGAAGTGGATTTAGGTCTTTTATCAAGAACTACGTCGTCTCTATCCACTTTGGAACATAGAGCGGTGAGCTCCTCGGCCGCCAGGGCTTCGGACAGTTCCTCGAGGGCCAGGGATGCGGTTTTGTTTTCGGTGCGGAGTGCTATGTCCGGATCACTGGCGATAGTGATAACACCATTGGGCCCGGGCATTTTGAGCTTCATGTACCGGTAATGAGGTATGGCTTGGAAGCGCGTGAATGCGTCTCGTCCTAACAGGGCATGCTATCCGCTATTGAAAGGGGCCACCTGGAAGATTATCTCTTCGGACCTATAGTTCTCCGGTGTGCAGAATACCAGGTCGAGTTTAATTTTCCCCGAGCATCTTGCTTCCTGACCGGGGATAATTCCTCGGAAGGTTGTATTACTCTGTTCAATGGGACTTCTGTCCATTTGCATTTGAGCGTGTCTTCGTAGATGACGTTCAGTCCGCTGCCGTCGTCCATGATCACTTTAGTGTGGCGAAAGCCGTTTATAATTCGGTTTAGAACCAAAGCAGCTGGTGCTCGAACTGATCGGGCCCTTGGCTCATCATTGGCATTGAAGGTTATCGCCATATCGTCCCAAGGATTTATTGCAGGTACATGATTGACTTCGGCAAGGTCACGGAGCGCCCTTTTACACTGATTGTTTCAAGAGAAGGTCTTGAAGACCGTAAACACATTGAGGTCATTATCCTCGGGGGGATGCCTTGTCGGAGTAGTGTTGGTGAGAATATCTCCCCGCTTTTAGCCACCTGCCGGAGTATCCAACATGCGTGAAGGCTATGAGTTGGTTCGGAATTTGGCATCGCGTGTATCTGCCATGGCCCATCGAGCCATTCATCAAGGACAGTTCTGTGTCCTAGTAAGGGCTTAATTTTTCTTTTCGTGAAGTAATGATCAGGTGCCCCGTAATGGTGCATCCTTTTTGTCCGGCCGGAGGGTGGCTTAAAGGCTGGTGGTTCCCACCGAGCTGTCTGGGCTCTCCAAGCGCTTTCCATTGCGCAATAATTTTGTACTATATGTGTCAAATCTGCAAAGTGTAGTATGTGGTGCCGATTGAGGGCATTGAGAATGCCCTCATCCGTACAGTGGCGACAAAAGACTGATACCGCGTCGTCGTCGTAGCAATCTTTAATCTTGTTTTTAACAAGTAGAAATCTAGCCGAAAAGTGATGGACTATTTCCTGAGGTTGCTCTCGTATATACATTAAATCACATATGTCCGTCGGACCGGAATTGCTTGGAGAGTATTGATTGTGGTGGGTGGGTGGGATTAAATCCGAACCCTGACCCATTGTGGAATCCGGATTTTGAAAAATTCCTAAGGTCATTGGCCCAGGATCTGGAGTGTCCTGGGGGTTTTTAGACTCAGCACCTGATTCTATGTTTGGAGGACAGATGATCCTTTCTCGAAGATGAGTGTCTGGCTCGTAGGGCTCGGGGATCCGAACATAGTTTGTTTTCAGCATAGGAGGAGCGGTATCCTCAACTTGTTCTTCCACGATAGTCACCAGGTGGAGACCTGATTTCCCTCTGATCGGGTTTAAGACCAATCATATCATAATCTGTTGCAACCCCCAGGGCGGTGATGCGATCTAGCAGTTCGTTTAAAGACGAGACATCTGCCGAATCCATCTTATCGACGCTTTTGGGGTTGATGCGGAGATGATTTTTGGCAATCCGGGGGACCGCCTTGGGCTTAATGGCCGGGCGAGTGCCTATGGTGAAATTGCCGATCTAGAGGATCTGCCCAGGAACTAGGGCTCTTCCAATGGTGATTTTATCATTGACTACGAGGTGAGCCATCTATCCTTCTATCGAGAACACGGAGGAACTCTCAATGAAAGCACTATTGTCGGTGCCAAAACTGGCAGATCACGGGTAGGGGGTCCCGAACTGTGGGTCTAAGGATCAAAGGTAATAGGAGGCAGGGGACACGATGTTACCCAGGTTCGGGCCCTCTCAATGGAGGTAATACCCTACTTCCTGCTTGATTGACTTTAATGAATATAGGGGTTACAAGAGTTGATCTACCTCGAGATCGTAATGACTAAACCCTAAATGTCTAGCTTGTATGATTATGATTGCCTCTACGGACTAAGCCCTCCGGTTTATATAGACACCGGAGGGGGCTAGGGTTGCACAGAGTCGGTTTATAGAGAAGGGTATCTACATATCCGAACGCCAAGATTGCCCTTCACGCCAAGGAGAGTCCCATACGGACACGGGGGAAGGTCCTCGATCTTGCATCTTCAAGGCCCATCAGTCCGGCCCACATCACATAGCACGGACGTACGAGGACCCCCTAGTACAGGACTCCCTCACCAGGCTGCTAAGAAAAGGGGGACGACTTTTAGAGGAGGAGAGACTTTTAAGAGTAGGCCGGGGAGGAAGACTTTCCATACTCTCACTCGGTCTACTCCAGGAAAGGGTCGGACACTTGGTAAAACACTTGTAGGAGTACACAACCCTTCCCATTCTTGGGGAGGAATTGTAGCTCGCTGTCCACCAAAGAAAACCAGACACAAAGTTGGAGTAGGCTACTACACAACCATGCAGGCCAAACCTGGGTAGGTCGCCGTGTCCTCTCGTGCATTTCTTGTTGCAATGCTTCCGCCGAGTGCAGCATGTTGTTCTCTCCCCACCTTGCAGTCCATCTATGGATTGGCAAGGGACATTTCTAGACCTTGGTGTCTCGTGTGTGTTCTGCACACACGCTGCGACAATGGGTGCACGAGGTAGGGGGGCGCTCATGCAGATCTAATCAACAAAGGCACTAGCATCTCTGACCATGCTAGATTCGTCGTTGTCTTCATGAGCTTACTCAGATGGCGGGAGAACGCCCATAGGGGTGCACGGGTATTACCTCTGCCATGCTCGCCAACGGTAGAGCCCCACATCACCTTCCCCAGGGAGCCCACCTGGGTTGCTTCTTCGACGGAATCACCAAGATTTGCGCCCACCATCAGGCGACACCACCCGCTCTACCCCCGCGCGGCCGAAGAAGGTATTTCCTCGCTTCAGGTGGACTGTGCAGCGGCTAGGCTCTCGCATTCTGCGGTCCATCGGCTGGAGTAGCGGCCTGGTGAAACCCTTGGAGAGCTCAGGCAATGCTTCTGCCGAGTCCAGTGCCAGGTCGAAGACCTGTCGGACATTGCCATCATTGGGAAGTTCTATGCGAACGTCCGAAATGCCAGCGTTCGTGACAAGCTCGCCACTCGCCGGGTGCACACTCTCGTAGAGCTATACCGCATTGCGTACAAGTGCTCCTGGGATGACGAAGCCAAGGCCCCTCCGGGGGCTAGGTGGCCCGAGCATAATGAACATGGCACCAGGGTAGTGCTCCCAGTCGGGCGAGTGCACAAGGGAGGCCAGAAGGATGGTTCTATTACCGTCAAGTTCATCGTCCAAGATGGTGCCTCTCGTGAATTTTCCTTTGAAGATGACCTCCATGCTTCATCTATGGACTTGCGTGGAGCAGCGACCGGCTGAGGCTCTACAACCAAAGAGGGCATGATGGGGCAAGCGTTCCTGTCACTTCTTATAAAACGCAATGTTGCTTCATTTTGGAAAGATGAGCGTGTTGTTGGGAGCAGTCTTGTTGGTGTACAAAGTGTACTCATGGTCCGCCCAGATATCGCCATAAGTCCTTAAGCTCTGAAACTATGCATGTGATGGGCCCTGATCCTCATGTCGTGAATGTTTTTCGGTTATACGGATAATTGCTTTTATTCAAAAGCTTTAGTAATAACAAACACTTCATCACCAATAAGGTACTCACGATAATATGAGTCATCTGACCACCCTCGGCAAGTCAATATCGTGGGCCATCACGGCCAGGAAGATGTGGTGACATATCACAACTCTAAGAAATACTTAAGCCCGAAATGTTGCGATCCGTCCCGTTCACAGATGAGCTTCGGGGGCTAAAGACATTGTCACCTTCTGGAAATCCAGAGAACAGAAAAGCTAAGTTAACAACTTTCACTTCAAGTTTCTATGGCTTTTTTACTCTTATTGTTGTCTCCTTAACACGATACTTTAAGATCTTGTACTTAGTCTGAGCGTAAAGGAGCATTGTGGGACGTTTGCGCGCTCTTGGATGTATACCGGTCCGCCAGGCTACACCTTTGAAGCAACGATTCGTTTTAGAGTTGTTAAGCCTTGGGAAGGCAACATTCCTAGTGGACCGCTATAATAGGATCCGCTCCTAAAAAAGTGCCATGAATGTGCATGCGCACCCGAGGCATTCCACCAATGTAGGACATATACGAGTACAAAATAAGACGAATCAGTTAAGAGGCAACGTACCATAGAAAACACATAGAACAAGCTGCATACCCAGCTTAAAAGTTCAATGCTCATTAATGCATATTACATCAAACGTTATTTTGGCACTTCAGCCATTTCAATAGTGTAGGTAAGGGAAGCACGGGGCTCAAGCGCAGCTGCTGCCCCCAACCGACGAGCTGCCATCCTTCCCGGAACATCCCCTGACGATGCAAGCGACATGGCGGGCTACCACCTCCTTTGAAGCTTTGGCATCAATAGGGGAGGTGATAGGCCTACCAATTACCTGAGTATCGGTGCTAGGAGCATGGTGGTGTATCCAGGAAAGGATATTCTTGGAGATGGCTCCAGCAAGCTCCTTCACCTAGTGCATGACCCTATCGGTGTACCCCTTGTGGTACTCCTCTTGCTGCCAGACAACATGCTGAAAGAAGAAGGCAATGTTGTAGTTGTTGTCTTCATTGGAGCCAAAAGACATGTTTAGGGTTCTCATCTTCATACCAGCCATCTTGAAGTTGATAATCTGGCTCCATGGCTAATGACATTGAGCAACGACCAGTGATAACCCACAAGTATAGGGGATCGCAACAGTTTTCGAGGGTAGAGTATTCAACCCAAATTTATAGATTCGACACAAGGGGAGCCAAAGAATATTTGTAAGTATTAGCAACTGAGTTATCAATTCAGTCACACCTGGAGAGTAATTATGTATAGCAAAGTGATTAGTAGCACAGTAATATGATGGTTTTGATAGTAGTAGCAATAGGGCAATAGCAATGGTAACAGTGACATCAGTAATTTTGTAGCGAGTGCAACAGTAACAATAGCAGTAGTAACTTAGCAAGAACTGTTGGGTAACACAGTAACTTCAAAAAAATTCCTACGCACATGCAAGATCTATCATGGTGATGCATAGCAACGAGAGGGGAAGAGTGTTGTCCACGTACCCCCGTAGACCGTAAGCGGAAGCGTTATGACAACGCAGTTGATGTAGTCGTATGTCTTCACGATCCGACTGGTCCTAGTACCGAAAGTACGGCACCTCCGCGATCTGCACACATTCGGCTCGGTGATATCCCACGAACTCTCGATCCAGCTGAGTGTCGAGGGAGAGCTTCTTCAGCATGACGGCATGACGGTGATGATGAAGCTACCGGCGGGCTTCGCCTAAGCACTACGACGATATGGCCGAGGTGGATTATGGTGGAGGGGGGCACCACACACGAATAAGGGATCAATGATCAACTTGTGTGTCCTAGGGTGCCCCCTGCCCCCGTATATAAAGGAGCAAGGGGGGAGCCCGGCCGGCCCTTGGAGGCACGCCAAGGAGGGGACGAGTCCTCCTCCTAGTAGGAGTAGGACTCCCCCTTTCCTAGTCCAACTAGGAGGAGGAAGGGGGAAGGAAGGAGAGGGAGAGAAGAAAAGGAAAGGGGGGGTGCCCCCTTCCCTAGTCCAATTCGGACTAGAGGGGGAGGGGCGCGCAGCCCTGCCTTGGCTGGCCCTCTCTCTCTCTCCACTAAGGCCCATGTTGGCCCATTAGCCCCCCGGGGGTTCCGATAACCCCCCGGCACTCCAATAATTATCCGGTGATCCCCGGAACTCATCCGGTGTCCGAATATATTCATCCAATATATCAATCATTATGTCTCGAGCATTTCGAGACTCCTCATCATGTCTGTGATCACATCCGGGACTCCGAACTATCTTCGGTACATCAAAACACATAAACTCATAATACCGATCACCACCGAACATCAAGCGTGCGGACCCTACGGGTTCGAGAACTATCTAGACATGACTGAGACACGTTTCCGGTGAATAACCAATAGCGGAACCTAGACGTTCATATTGGCTCCCACATATTCTATGAAGATCTTTATCGGTCAAACCGCATAACGCTATACGTTGTTCCCTTTGTCATCGGTATGTTACTTGCCCAAGATTCGATTGTCAGTATCTCAATACCTAGTTCAATCTCGTTACCAGCAAGTCTCTTTACTCGTTCTGTAATAATTCATCCCGCAACTAACTCATTAGTCACATTGCTTGCAAGGCTTATAGTGATGAGCATTACCGAGAGGGCCCGGAGATACCTCTCTGATACATGGAGTGACAAATCCTAATCTCGATCTATGCCAACCCAACAAATAGCATCGGTGACACATGTAGAGCATCTTTATAATCACCCAGTTACATTGTAATGTTTTGTAGCACACTAAGTGTTCCTCCGGTATTCGGGAGTTGCATAATCTCATAGTCATAGGAACATGTATAAGTCATGAAGAAAGCAATAGCAATAAACTAAACGATCATTATGCTAAGATAACGGATGGGTCTTGTCCATCACATCATTCTATAATGATGTGATCCCGTTCATCAAATGACAACACATGTCTATGGTTAGGAAACTTAACCATCTTTGATTAATGAGCTAGTCAAGTAGAGGCATACTAGGGACACTCTGTTTTGGCTATGTATTCACACATGTACTAACTTTCCGGTTAATACAATTCTAGCATGAATAATAAACATTTATCATGATATAAGGAAATATAAATAACAACTTTATTATTGCCTCTAGGGCATATTTCCTTCGGTCTCCCACTTGCACTAGAGTCAGTAATCTAGTTCACATCGCCATGTGATTTAACACCAATAGTTCACATATTTATGTTATTAGTTCACATCTCCATGTGACTAATACCCAAATGATTTACTAGATTCAATAATCTAGTTCACATCGCTATGTGATTAACACCCAAAGAGTGATCATGTTTTGCTTGTGAGAGAAGTTTAGTCAACGGGCCTGCCACATTCAGAGCCGTATGTATTTTGCAAATTTTCTATGTCTACAATGCTCTGCACGGAGCTACTCTAGCTAATAGCTCCCACTTTCAATATGTATCTAGATCGAGACTTAGAGTCATTCAGATTGGTGTAAAAGCTTGCATCGGCGTAACTCTTTACGACAAACTCTTTATCACCTCCATAACCGAGAAATATCTCCTTAGTCTTCTAAGGATAATTTTGACCGCTGTCAAGTGATCCACTCCTGGATCAATATCGTACCCCTGTGCCAAACTCATGACAAGGTACACAATAGGTTTGATACACAGCATAGCATACTTTATAGAACCTATGGCTAAGGCCTAGGGAATGACTTTCATTCTCTTTCTATTTTCTGCCGTGGTCGTGTTTTGAGTCTTACTCAACTTTACACCTTGCAATACAGGCAAGAACTCCTTCTTTGACTGTTCCATTTTGAACTACTTCAAAAATCTTGTCAAGGTATGTGATCATTGAAAAATCTTTATCAAGCGTCTTGATCTATCTCTATAAATCTTGATGCCCAATATGTAAGCAGCTTCACCGAGGTCTTTCTTTGAAAAACTCCTTTCAAACACTCCTTTATGATGCAGAGCATCCTACGGACATCACCATGTCAAGAGTCCGTTTGGCAAGTGACACGTGCGACCTCTACTTCACATACACAAAGGTGAATCATCTCCTTTACACGTGCTCACTTGACCCCTTTGAGGATGGTATACTACTTGACACTCCACTCGTGTGCATGCATAGGTATTGTCGGAACACTACGGACGACGAGGAGGAGTGCAAGCGCCAACAACTACACCATCCGCGAGGGAAGCCTGGAAACGAAGACGCGAGAAGAAGAGCTGTCGAAGAAGCTACAGCCACCGGATGACCGGTCGGGTCCAGACGTCCGGCGCCTGAAGATCCTCCGGACGACCGACCACCTCCAGAAATCCGGCACTCCAGCATCCGAGCCAGATCATGCGGACGCCCGACGTCTACTGCACGTCCGGCCGCCTGTGAGTCTCCGGACGTCTGACGCCCACCGAACGTCCGACCCCTAGCTGTGTCCAGTTGCGGGCTGAGGCCTATGTACCCCTTCACTTCACCCCCATTTGCACTAAGACTATAAATAGACCTCTCCCTCCTCCTTTCTAGGGTTAGAATTGGTTTAGCTCATATTAGAGATAGAGCATTTCTCATCCACATCAGATCTACTCCATGAGAGAGACCGTGGCCCCTCTACGGAGAAGATCCACGTTGGATTCAAGACCTCCACATGGAGAAGAACATCAAGACCTCCTCACGGAGAAGACCGGTTACCTCTTATATCGTCCGTTGTTGACTTTGGATCTTCTATCTTCCTTTGTGTTCATGGATCTAGCGCATGTGTGATCATACTTGTTGGTTTGAGTGTTCTCTTGTGTTCCCCTTGTGTTTTTCCCCTCGTTTCCCTCCTCGTGTTCTTCGTGTTCATCGCGGGATCCGTTCCTTTCGTGAAAGATCGGCCCATAGGGTTCCTACCCTACATCATCTTGGTATCACGAGCCACGTTGATCATGATTTCGGAGCCTCCCCTCATTGTTTTCTAGCCTAATTTTGTTGTGTTCTTCCCCAATTTCGAAAATCCCCACCAAAAATAGCCCCAATTTTTTTTGATTTGTTGGTTTGAGGAAGTTTTGTTGATTTTGATCCATGGATTTGCTTGGTTTCAAGTGGATCTAGCATCTCACCAAGTTTCCCCATCTTTCATCCACGAAACCTCCTCAATTTTGCCCCCAATATCCCAAAATTTCACCCAAAATCGCGTCCCGAAACTCGCATCTCGCGTTGACCCCGACCCACCGGACGACCGTCACTTTCCGGACGTCCGGAGCCCCAGGAACCACCGGACGTCTGACCCTTTCCAGACATCCGAAACCCCTAACCCGAGCCAAATTTACGGATTTCCGAGCACTCCGGACGTCTGGCCCCCGGACGTCCGTCCTTTTATGGACGTCCGTAACCTGTAGTTTCAGACTTTGGCTGATTCTTGTTTCCGCCGTAACTAATTCATCCGAACTCCGATTTTGACGTTCTTTAGCTCGTTTTGAAGCTCTTGACATCCCCCTTCCCACAAAAATACCACCAACATCTTTTGAATCCATCAAATTTTGTGAATTTTGGCATCTTTGCCTAGGGCTTCCATCACATCATCCGCTACACCACCACCGACTTCCGCAACCTAACCAATTTTGTTCCCCATCGCATATGTGGTTGCTTGAGTAGTGATTCGAGTATCCTAAGGTGTTTCGGCTACTTAGGGACGGTTGCTTCCTGATGAGGAGCATCCTACGATCATCCCCATGTACACTCAAGCATACGCCTTTGGACCTAAGATGAACTTGCTCCTTTCCGAATCTTCCTTTTCCGCATGTAAGACATGCATGCTACTTCAAGCGCGGACCTTGTGCATACTCAGGTACACCCGAGGAGACCATGGAGGGCTTGAAAAATCGGGGAGAGCCATTCAGACTGGGTCAGGAAGAGCGATGTCGTCAATATAGAACCATTCGGAAGGCCACTCTTCGGAAGCCTTCTTCGGCATGCCGGACAGGTATCCGGTCCCGGTGATATGCCACACTTAGGCTCCTCCCACTTCGAATATTGATCCCCCTTCATTACGAAGGACGAGGCAGAAGAATTTTCTCCATAATTCAAAATGGGCCTCACAGCCTAGGAATAGCTCGCATAGAGCAACATAACCCGCGATGTGTAGGGTGGAGGCGGGAGTGAAACTGTGCAGTTGGAGGCCATAATACTCCAAAAGTCCTCGGAGGAAGGGATGGATTGGAAATCCGATGCCTCTTAGCAAGAAGGGAACGAAGCATACTCGTTCCCCCCTAGACGGATTGGGAAAATTCTCCGCATGAACCCCGCCATTGAAGGACGTCAATCCTTCTCGGACGGGGACTAGATCCACGGGAGGAAGAAAGCCCTGTTTTTGTAGCTTCGTCAGCTGACCGTGAGATACGGAACATCTCTCCCAATCACCTTTTTCGGAGTCGTGGGGACGAGAGGAAGAGCTGGGAGCGCTAGCCATGTTGGAGTGGTTCCTCTTAGGGAGCTCTGAGGATTTTTTCGCAGGGTGTGGAATGGATCTGAGTTCTATTCTCTTTAAATAGGCACCTCTCTTCTATGTTTAGGGTGGTCTGTGCAAAAATACCCCGACCTCTTGTATTCGCTCGCCACGTGGAAGCTGAAGTTAGGAAGGCATGGAAGCCGATGGGCGCGACATTAAATGAAAAAGCCGAATACCGCTCTTTAAGTCAGGGACTTTGAAGTAATCGGAGGGAGAACCCGCCTTGCAATGCCGAAGACAATCTGCGCGCCAGACACCTCATCATTGAAGTCTGGTTCGGGGGCTACTGAGGGAGTCCTGGACTAAGGGGTCCTCGGGAGGCCGGCCTGTTGGACATGGGCCGGACTATCGGGCCATGAAGATACAAGATAGAAGACTTTCTCCCGTGTCCGGATAGGACTCTCCTTTACGTAGATGGCAAGCTAGGTATCCGGATGTACTATTTCCTTTCTATGTAACTGACTTTGTATAACCCTAGTTCCCTCCGGTGTCTATATAAACCGGAGAGTTTCGTCCATAGGGATGAGGACAATCAGATAGGCTAGACCTCTAGGGTTTTAGCCATTACGATCTCGTGGTAGATCAACTCTTGTAACCCCCATACTCATCAATATTAATCTAGCAGGACATAGGGTTTTACCTCCATCGAGAGGGCCCGAACCTGGGTAAACATTGTGTTCCATGTCTCCTGTTACCATCAACCTCGGCAGCACAGTTCGGGACCCCCTACCCAAGATCCACCGGTTTTGACACTGACACCGGCTCCGAAGATTCTACGCATAAGTACGGCCATGCTTGTTTGTTCTCTTGTCTCCTTTTCAAAAAATTTCTTTTTTCCTTTTTATATGTTTCCCATGGTATGTTCGGATAGGCCGAAGACTTGAGGGGTACAGATCCTTAAATGTATACACCCCGCCTCGACCGGGGGCTTCTGTAAATAGAAGCTTATTATTATATTAAGCCTAGAGCTCACAATACATGTGTCGTTTGCGGATATACATCCTTTCTTGCCATTATATGCAACTCTATGACTTAAGTTTGCCAAGCTGGGTTGCCTCGCTCCTGTAATTTTGCCCTACATTCTCGATTGTTCGGCTAGGGCATAAAGGGAGCACCTCTGGGATTGTTACAACCGGATCATCCGGACATGTACCTTAGACGTGTGAAGCTAAAAGCTAGCGTTCTTAAGGGAATAATTGGTCGGCACTAAAACGATAGATTGTTGCTGTATTGCAATCATCTTTAAAGCATTTCGAGACGGTTTTTCCATACTACGAACCACATGCCCCGGCACGTGTAATCACAATATGCTGACCCAAGGAAAGGAACCTTTAACGGAACTATTTTCCTTGGAAGTTGTTTCTTACATACGTAATATAACATACATACCGAACTCAAATTTTTTGTCTGTTTGAGCACTATGACTAGGTTGCCTGGTTTCCGGAAGGATACTTCCTCTTGTCCTATGTATATGGAAACACTTCACCATTATTGGTTTGGAGGTTAAAGCCGAAAGTCTGCGATGACAAAATCATTTCACAAGTTCAGATCAAATCATAGGTTGATCATAAATGTCCATTGATACATTAAGTGAAAAACCTATTCCTTCTCTATGTCGTCTATAAGGCTATCTAATTTGTAGTCTTCCTGTGAATATTTCACAGCGATCATTACTTGATCATAGACTAAATTTAACGGGATTTCCTTCCCATCTGGTCCTTGAGGTCCTACTAGGGTCGTACCATTCGAATCCAATTTCGAGAAGTGTGTCTTCACCATGGCCCAGGCTTCTCGTGCGCCTTCACGGCAGGCAGACATCTTCCATAGCTCGAACCGGTGCTGAGAACCTTTGAACAGGTTTGCCATGGCTTCCATACTTTCGGGAGGGGTATCAGATGGCCATAATGCCTTCACCACACTCATCATGGCCTTCCGGGCCCGAGCATGCACGATGGATAAATCCTTTAGCACGTCACCTTGAAACCCAGACACTTCCTCCTCTCGTCGACCAGTTAACAGACCTGCCGCAAAAAATTCATGATATTCCGCATCATGGATTAAACGTGAAATACCTATGGTGGTCGTAAACATGAGGGGAAGACATACCGAACATGCCGCCCTTCAGCTTTTCATTTTCCTTTTGAGCGGCTGATAGCTGAGCCTTCAAGCTCTCTATCTCTTTAGACTATCTGTCCTTTTCCTCCTGAAGTTTTCTCTCCCTAGACGCGCCCATTGCGGTTTCTGTCAAAACCGCTAGTTCGGCGGTAACTGCACTCAGCTGCGTCTCGTTTGTGTTTAGCTCCTGAGCTAGCATAGTGTTCTTTTCTTGTAGAACCTACACAAATTATCGATCCTTAAATTGGTTTGCTTCACCGTTTCAAGTCTCGGGGGCTACTGGCATACGACCATGCAAAATTGTGTCAAATTTTACCTGAATATTGTTTGAGAACAGCTGAATAACTCCGGCAAGGCCATCTCGAGCGGCTCGGATATATGCATCTGTCGAACTCAGTGCGGTAAATTCTTGTTCGGACAAGGCCGGAGCACACATAGCTTCCTTTAAATGACGGTGATTCATCATGCTCTCCACTTCGAAATTCGTGACCGACACGTCATCCGAATCCTCGTGAGGAGGCGGAACGGGCGTGGCGTTGGCTTGCATCCTAGGCGACGAGTCCGACACCAGATTAGTGGACATTTAGCTAATTGGGCATTTTCCCACCGTTTGCCGCGTACTCCTCCTAAAAATAAAAGACAAAAGGGGAGACTCTTAACAATCCAGACTCATGCCTAGGCATGCATTAAGTATACATTCCTCTTGGAAGACTGTGAGGTCTCCGAAGTACTCCTGGTCCCTTTTCGTTTTGAACGACGGCCTTGCGTGGGGGCCGCCCTCGAGGAGATACGGTCCTTGGAGCCCCGATCCTGTTAAAATCCAGACCAGTACAAAAGGTAAGGATACAAATGAGGATCTCTTCTTTGGAAGCCTCTGGATACTCATGATGCAGAATGGGTAAAGGTGAGGGTAGTCGGCAATGATGAACACTTCCGAACCATCAAAGCTCGCCTGAGAGAATACCCCATCGTCGAATTATATATATATCTGGAACCTCGCAAAAGCCAGGATCTTCATCATGATTATGATCCCCCCGTTGGGGAACAGGACAGTAGACGTCCTCGGTCATCCTCCTCCATGACTAGTTGGTGGTAACAAAAAGTACATTCGATTAGTGTCTGCAAATACAGTGAAATAAGCACAGACGATCGAGATCTTACCCATTCCATAGGGGTGTACATGGAATAGGCCTCCCGACAGTTTAACCGGAGAAAATCTTCTTTTTCACCCTTGTACAGATCGGCCAAAATTGAAGCCTGTTCGGCTAGGGTATCCGGACCCTACTGTCTGTGACGGGACACGTCGTCTTCTTTGTTGTAACACCATAAAGGAGTTACTCTGGATTGAAGAGGCTGCACACACCTCTTTCTTGCAATCGCCATGAGTTCAACTATTGAGAGTTCGGAGTGGGCTAGTAGCCTGACCTTGCTGACCAACCTTTGTATCTCTGCACTGCCCTCTTCTTTGGGACTTCAAGGACGCCAGTTAAGTCTCTTCTTTAGAGAAGCGCTGGAAAATTCAGGGAGACCGTGCCTAACTGGATCCGGCAGCGGAACATCATCCATATAGAACCACTCCGAAGACCACTACGGGTATGCTTCTTTAGGAGTTCCTACAGGGTATCCGGACCCGGCAATACGCCATACTTCGGCACCACCCACTTCAAATATGGAACCTCCTTTGTGGCGGGGAACGAGGCAGAAGAATTTCCTCCATAATCCGAAATGGGCCTCGATGCCTAGGAATAGTTCGCAGAGAGCAACAAAGCCTGAGATGTGCAGAATTGAACCTGGGGTGAGTTTGTGCAGTTGGATGCTGTAAAATTCCAATAACCCCTGGAGGAAGGGATGGATTGGAAATCTCAGGCCTCGTAACAGAAACGGGACAAAGCACACCCTCTCCTCCTTATTAGGGTTGGGGAAGTTCTCAGCCATCACGTCATTGCTAATTGAATATAACCCCGCTCGAACGGGAACTAGATCTGCGAGGGGGAGGTAGCCCTGCGTCTGGAGCCGACTTAGTTGAAGATGAGGCACGGAGCAACTCTGCCAATCGCCCTCTTGAGGGCCATGGGGGCGCGAAGAGGAGCCTGGGGTTCCTGCCATGATGGAAGGCTTTGTTTTGTGGCTAGACTTGGTCGTTTTTTTTCTTCTGTGCGGTGTGAGATGGCCTTTGGAGATCCATATCTCTTTATATAGGTGCCGCTCGAGCGTGGTGCAGGGCTTATTTGTGAAAAAGCATGGACCATTTGTATTCACCTGGCACGCGAAAATCGAAGTGCCGTCAGGGGGAATAGTAAAATACATTGAGGTTATCGTCGGATTATCATTGGTTCGGATTATGATGAAGAACCCGCCTTGCAAAGCCGAAGACATGGGCCGAATATTTCATCGTCATTTAAGGCAAGTTCGGGGGCTACTGAGGGAGTCCTGGATTATGGGGTCCTCGGGTATCCGAGCTGTATAGCTTGGGCCAGACTGATGGGCTGTGAAGATACAAGGTAGAAGACCTTCCCCCGTGTCCGGGTAGGACCCAGTGTCTATATAAACTGGAGGCTTTAGTCCATAGAGGCTATCAGAATTCATATAGTCTAGACATCTAGGGTTTAGCCAATACGTTCTCGAGGTAGATCAAATTTTGTAAACCCTATACTCAACGAATACAATCAAGCAGGACATAGGGTTTTACCTCAATTAAGAGGGCCTGAACCTGGGAAAACATCGTGTCTCCTTTGTCTCCTGTTACCGTCGATCCTCAGACGCACAGTTCGGGACCCCCTACCTGAGATCGGCCGGTTTTGACACCGACAATTGGCCCTCGCTTCCCTTCCCCCTATAAATAGTGGGGGGTGGGAGGGCAGCCGCACCCCTTCCCCTGGCGCAGCCCTCCCTCCTCCCAAACCTCATCCTCCTCTGTAGTGCTTGTGAAGCCCTAATGACCCACAAGTATAGGGGATCTATCGTAGTCCTTTCGATAAGTAAGAGTGTCGAACCCAACGAGGAGCAGAAGGAAATGATAAGCGGTTTTCAGCAAAGTATTCTCTGCAAGCACTGGAATAATAGGTAACAGATAGTTTTGTGATAGAATAATTTGTAATGAGCAACAAGTAACAAAAGTAAATAAAGTGCAGCGAGGTGGCCCAATCCTTTTTGTAGCAAAGAACAAACCTGGACAAACTCTTATATGATGTAAAGCGCTCCCGAGGACACATGGGAATATCGTCAAGCTAGGTTTCATCACATTCATATGATTCGTGTTTGGTACTTTGATAATTTGGTATGTGGGTGGACCGGTGCTTGGGTGTTGTCCTTACTTGGACAAGCATCCCACTTATGATTAACCTCTATTGCAAGCATCCACAACTACAACAAAAGTATTAAGGTAAACCTAACCATAGCATGAAACATATGGATCCAAATAAGCCCCTTACGAAGCAACGCATAAACTAGGGTTTAAGCTTCTGTCACTCTAGCAACCCATCATCTACTTATTACTGCCCAATGCCTTCCTCTAGGCCCAAATAATGGTGAAGTGTCATGTAGTCGACGTTCACATAACACCACTAGACGAGAGACAACATACATCTCATCAAAATATCGAATGAATACCAAATTCACATGACTACTAATAGCAAGACTTCTCCCATGTCCTTAGGAACAAATGTAACTACTCACAAAGCATATTCATGTTCATAATCAGAGGGGTATTAATATGCATATAGGATCTGAATATATGATCTTTCACCAAATAAACCAACTAGCATCAACTACAAGGAGTAATCAACACAACTAGCAACCCACTGGTACCAATCCCGGGCTTAGAGACAAGAATTGGATACAAGAGATGAACTAGGGTTTTGAGAGGAGATGGTGCTGGTGAAGATGTTGATGGAGATTGCCCTCTCCCGATGAGAGGAGCGTTGGTGATGACGATGGCGATGATTTCCCCCTCCCGGAGGGAAGTTTCCCCGGCAGAACAGCTCCGTCGGAGCCCTAGATTGGTTCCGCCAAGGTTCTGCCTCGTGGTGGCGGAGTCTCGTCCGGAAAGATGGCTTATGATTTTTTTTCCTAATCAAAAGACTCCATATAGCAGAAGATGTCCATCAGAGGGCCACCAGGGGGCCCACGAGGTAGGGGGCGCGTCCAGGGGGTAGGGCATGCCCCCACCCTCGTGGGCAGGGTGTGGCCCCCCTGGTGAACTTCTTGCGCTTAGTATTTATTATATATTCTGAAAATGACTTCCCTGAAGTTTCAGGACTTTTGGAGCTGTGCAGAATAGGTCTCTAATATTTGCTCCTTTTCCAGCCCAGAATCCCAGCTGCCAGCATTCTCCCTCTTTATGTAAACCTTGCAAAATAAGAGAGAATAGGCATAAGTATTGTGACATAATGTGTAATAACAACCCATAATGTAATAAATATCGATATAAAAGCATGATGCAAAATTGTAGCGACCCGACCTCAGATGGTCAAGTCTCTGTGCTTCAGTGTCATCCCTGGATCGGTAATACTGACACACACAGTACTCGAGGATTTATAACAGAGTAGCAATCACACACTTATTACATCGAAAAGTCTAAAAGAGAACTTATTACAATAATACGGCTTAAGGCCATCTAATGCGATAACAGCGGAAGGCTTGGAAGATAAGGTGAGTCCATCAACTCCAATTGCATAGCTGAGCTACACGGCAACGACCTAATGAACCTTACTCCTCGTCTGAAAAGTCTGCAACATAATATGTTGCAGCCCGAAAACGGGTCAGCACATGGAATATGCTGGCAATATAACACAGTAGAGCAGAAACAGAATAATGCTATCACTACATGCATATATGACTGGTGGAAAGCTCTATGGCTATAGTTTTGGGAAAAGCCAATTTTTTCCTACAACAAAGGAATATATTTTAATTTTACTATCATGGTGGTTGAAACATCATTGAGAAGGTATCCCCAACTCAATCCCAATTAAAGTGATTAACAACCCAACAGTATTAGTTAAACATGGTGAGATACATGTGATAACCCAAGTACTAGATACTCAAGAATTGTCCATAACCGGGGACACGGCTAACCATGATTAGATTGTACACTCTGTAGAGGTTTGCGCACTTTTCCCCACAAGACTCGATCGCCTCTGTTGGATTTCTCGCACTACATGGTGTTTGAGAAACGGATGACCGAGACACAGTCTTTCAGAAATGTTAACTCTCTATTCCGGGTAGACCATACCAAACCTACAAAACCCACTACCTACTGATCTACCTCTTCAAGAGCTTCACGTAACTTACTCAACTATGCTAGAGCCCATAATAGCTTGTGGCTGCACACGGAAGTTTCTAGCATGAATCATCTCAGTTCCCTTTGAGCCAAGGTGGCGGTCCATAGGAAGATCACACGGGTACCCTGGGATTTCCAAAAAAAATACAGACAGCACTGGGTTCCCCAGGTGCCTCAGTCCACCCAGTTGTTTGATTAAGTTGCCACCTTAAGTTGAACCATTAATTAACAATCTCACATCTGACATGAATTTCACTCAAACCCAAACCACGTCTACGAGCATAGCATAGCAATATAAGCAATACGTAGAAGTAACTCCCAAGGGTTTGAATATAACAGGGCAATAGGTTCTACCTCAGCAACTACTTCCCAACCCACAAGTTAATGACATCCTAATCATGCAATGTTTGAGAATTGGAACTAATGCATAAAAACTGGGTAATAATGGGATATGATCAAAGTGTTACTTGCCTTGCTGACGATCCGCAAATCCTAGAGACTCGTAGTAACACGCTTCGCACTCCAGGAATTCTATCGCAAGCAAACAATAACATACATAAGTAACAAGCAATGATGCACAAGCAAAACTCAAATAAGAGAGGTTGACCAGAAAGTTCAACTTAAGAACTCCGGTACGAAAAAGAATCAAATCAAACGAAGCAACGAAAGTCAAACGGCGAAAAAACCCACTTCGTTTACTAATTTGAACTTAGGTCAAATTTTACAGTAGCAAAAACTTGTTTGAATTGATTAACCGGAAAGAGGGTTTCGAGACGAAACTCCAGGCGCTTGAATCGCCTGATTCCGATAAACGAGCGAAAAGATAAACAAAATCTATGATCGGATCAGAAATCGCGATCAGAAAAATCGCGGAATTAATCCGATAAAAGAAAACTCACGAACAGACTAACGAACGAGCGTTCGTTAGTTGTAACTAACAGGCGAGGAACCGTTCGTTAAAACGAACATTCGGACGAACGTTCGCTAACTAGAAGAACCGAGAAAAAAACCGGCGAATCCGAAAAAACGGATCTAGGGTTTCAAAAAAAAACCGAACGGTCTTTATAAAAAAACCGGCGGCGGGGCGCGGCGGCTACCTCCGGCAAGAGGTCCGGCGAGACGAGGCAGCGGCGGGCGGCGGTGGCGGCGGCAGGCGGCGGCGGCAGCGACGGCAAGCGGCGGCGGCGGCTTGGCGTGGCGCGGGGCGGCGGCGGTGGTGGTGTGGTGTTGGGGTTGGGTGGCGGTGTATATAAAGGGGATGGGGCAGCGACTTGGAGGAGGGGGCAAGGCGCGGCGGAGGCGGAGTCCAACTCGGACTCCGGTCCGAGTGGCGGCGGCGGCGGCGCGCACGCGCGCGCAGGAGGCGGTGGCGGCGGCGGCCTGGCGCGGCAGGGCCTTAGGCCCAGTCGGCGCGGGAACCCTTTTTTTTAAAAAACTTCGCCGACCGAATTAAAATCCTAAAAAAATAAAAACCTAAAAATGCCAAAACAAATTTTCACCGTCTAAATAAAATATTTAGGATGAGTTGAACATTTTCTTGGCCCTAAAATGCAATTTTGAAAACGTGTAATTTTTCTAATGCAAATAAAATCCAAATAAAACCAAATAAAATCCAAGAAATGATTTTAATATTTTCCTCCAATATTTCAATTATTTTGGAGAAGTCATATTATCTCCACTCATTTGATTTAATATGAAATATTTTTCGGAGAGAAAAATTATTAAAATCAAAATCCTCGTTTCATTATTTGATAAAAATCAAATATGAAAACCGGAAAATCCCCAACTCTCTCTGTGGGTCCTTGAGTTGCTTAGGATTTCGAGGATTGCGGAACGGAAATGCAATAAATCATGATATGCATGGATGATCTATGTATAACATTCCAAATTGAAAATTTGGGATGTTACAAACCTACCCCCCTTAAGATGAATCTCGCCCTCGAGATTCGGGTTGGCTGGAAAATAGGTATGGGTGGTCCTTGCGGAGATCATCCTCTCGTTCCCAGGTAGCTTCATCCTCGGTATGGTGGCTCCACTGAACTTTGCAAAACTTGATAACCTTACTGCGGGTGACTCTGCTGGCGAACTCAAGAATCTTAACTGGCTTCTCCTCGTAAGTCAAATCACTGTCCAACTGAATCGCCTCCAAGGGTACTGTATCTCTTAATGGTATATCAGCCATCTCAGCATGACACTTCTTCAGCTGTGAAACGTGGAACACATCATCGACTCCTGACAATCCCTCAGGTAAGTCCAACTTGTAGGCAACTTCTCCCATCCGTTCCAAAATGCGATACGGTCCTACAAATCTCGGGGCTAACTTTCCTTTAACTCCAAAACGTTTTACTCCTCGCAAGGGCGATACTCGCAGATATGCTCTATCTCAAATTTCGTAGGTTACCTCCTTGCGTTTTGAGTCTGCATAACTCTTCTGCCTGGACTGAGAAATCTTCAGTCGGTCTCGGATCAATTTTACCTTCTCCTCAGATTATTTAATGAAGTCTGGTCCAAACAACTGTCGGTCTCCTACCTCATCCCACATCAACGGTGTTCTGCACCTGCGTCCATACAGGGCTTCAAACGGTGCCATCTTCAAACTGGCTTGGTAGCTATTGTTGTATGAGAACTCTGCATACAGCAAATTGTCATCCCAACTAGATCCATAATCTAGCGCACAGGCTCTCAACATCTCCTCCAAAATTTGATTGACTCTCTCAGTCTATCCATCTGTTTGCAGGTGAAACGCTGTACTGAACTCCAATCTCGTTCCCAGAGTCTGGTGTAACTGATGCCAAAACTTTGAAGTAAACGGTGTTCCTTGATCCGATACGATGGTCCTCGGAACTCCATGCAGACATACGATCCTGGACATATAGATCTTGGCCAACTTTGCACTTGTATAGGTGGTTTTCACTGGGATGAAGTGAGCTACTTTGGTCAAACAATCAACTACTACCCATATGGAATCATATCCTGCTTTAGTCCTGGGTAATCCGGTGATAAAGTCCATGCTAAGTTTATCCCACTTCCATTCGGGTATCCGCATAGGCTGTAACAGTCCTGCTGGCTTCTGATGTTCTGCCTTAACTCTCTGACATACATCACATACGGCTACATACTCGGCAATATCCTTCTTCATACCAGTCCACCAGAAATGTTTCCTTCAAATCCAAATACATCTTGGTATTTCTGGGGTGTATCGAGTATGGTGAGTCATGGGCCTCTTGAAGTATTAACTTCCTGATCTCCTAGTTATTGGGCACATAAACTCGGTCCTCAAACCATAGGGTTTCGTGCTCATCTTCACGAAAACCTTTGGCCTTTCCTTTGCCCATCTTCTCCTTTATCCCGGCAATCTCTTTATCATCTTTCTGAGCTTCCCGAATCTTGTCCAGCAATGTTGACTGAACCTCCATTGTGGCAATGAACCTTCTAGGTACAATCTCTAATCGAAGTTCCATGATGTCCTTTGCTAATTCCTTCGGCAGTCCTTTACTTTAAAGGATGTTAGCATAACTCTTCCGACTCAATGCGTCTGCTACGACATTGGCCTTTCCTAGATGATAGTGTAGCTTCATGTCATAATCCTTTATAAGCTCCAACCATCTCCTCTGCCTAAGGTTCAGCTCCTTCTGGGTGAAGATGTACTTCAAACTCTTGTGATCCGTGTACACATCACAACGGTTTCCAATAAGGTAATGTCTCCAAGTCTTCAACGCATGCACTACGGCTACTAGCTCCAAATCATGCGTAGCATAATTCAACTCATGAGGTTTTAGTTGTCGTGAGGCATACGAAACAACTCTACCGTCCTGCATAAGCACACATCCAAGTCCTAAGCGAGAGGTGTCGCAATACACTTGGAACTCCTTATGTATATCTGGCAGTACTAGCACTGGGGCTGTAGTCAAACGTTTCTTCAACTCCTGGAAACTTGCTTCACAATCTTCTGTCCATTTAAACTTGGTATCCTTCTTCAATAGTTCAGTCATTGGTTTTGCAATCTTGGAAAAAATTCCCAATGAATCTCCGGTAGTATCCTGTGAGTCCAAGAAAACTGTGGATCTCGCTAACTGAGGTGGGTGCCAACCATTCAGTGACTGACCGAACCTTGCTGGGGTCTACTGCTATACCTTCTCCTGATATAACATGTCCAAGGAATCCGACTTCCTTCAGCCAAAACTCGCATTGCTAAACTTAGCATACAACTGGTGTTCCCTGAGCTTCTCGAGAACTAAACGCAAATGCTCTTTGTGCTCCTCCTCATTCTTCGAGTATACCATGATATCGTCAATAAACACCACAACAAACTTGTCCAAATACTCCATGAACACCTTGTTCATCATGCTCATGAAATAGGCAGGGGCGTTAGTCAGTCCAAACCACATGACCGTGTACTCGTATAATCCATATTGCGTTGTGAACGCCGTCTTTGGTATGTCCTTCTCTTGTATCTTCAATTGATGATACCCTGATCGTAAATTGATCTTTGCGAACACTTTAGCTCCTTGCAACTGATCGAACAGATCGTTGATCATCGGTAGTGGGTACTTGTTCTTTATCGTCACTTCATTCAAGGCTCGATAATCAACAACCATCCTTAGGGATTTATCCCTCTTCTCAACCAAAAGTACTGGGGCTCCCCAAGGTGATGAACTTCTTCGGATGTATCCTTTCTCCAATAACTCCTTGATCTATTTCTTAATTTCTTCCAGATCATTTACGGGCATCCGATAGGGTCTCTTGGATATTGGTCCTATACCTGGCAACAGCTCTATCAAAAACTCAATGTCTCTGTCCGGTGGCATGCCTGGTAACTCCTCTGGGAAAACATCTGGGTAATCCTTTACTACCGGCACTTCCTCCTGAACAACTCCCGTAAGGGCATTCATTTGGCTCCTTTTTGGCACATGCCTAGACACATACTTAATCCTTTTTCCCTCCGGGGTGGTGAGATAAATCGACTTACTCGCACAGTCAGTGCTTCCTCCATACTTTGACATCCAGTCCATACCCAATATCACATCCAATCCTTGCGACTCTAAGATAATTAGGTCGGACGGAAACATATGTGTGCCAATGGTTAAGGGTATCTGGTCACACCATCGGCTAGCTATATATTCTGCTCCGGGTGAACTCACTAAAAGAGGGGTCCTAAGGGTTTGGGTTGGTAGTTTAGACTTATCCACGAACCCCCTTGATATGTATGAATGCGATGCACCAGTATCGAAAAGAACAAGAGCGGTAAATGACTTAACCAAAAACTTACCTATTACTGCGTCCGGCTGCTCTTCAACCTCCTCCACGTTAACGTGGTTTACTTGTCCTTTGTTGAATGGATTGGGCTTCTTCCCAGCGCTTCCATTTCTGTTTCCATTCCTTCCTTCGGGGCAATCATTGGCATAGTGCCCTGTCTTCCCGCACTTAAAACAGGTAACCTGACTTAAGTCTCTTTTGGCAGGAGTGGACGTGTTGGAGTGGTTCTGATTGTTGTTAGCTCCGTTCCCATTCCCATTCTTAGCACCACTGTGGTTATGTGATCCTCCTCCAGTGTGGTTGTGACCTCCATGGTTGTGAACAAGTCCTCCCGAGTTCGGGGTTAGGCGAGGCTTCTGCTGAGCTCCTGAGTTATACTTCCCTTGTCCATACTTTCTCTTGCGGCTCTCAATCTGCTGCTGTTTCCCTTCAATCATAAGAGCCTTATCTACCAACTCCTGGTAGTTGTTGAAGGTTGCTACCATCAACTGCATGCTCATCTCATCATTCAGCCCTTCCATAAACTTCTCCTGCTTCGCGGCATCTGTGGCCACATCATCAAGGGCATAGCGTGATAACTTGCTAAACTCTTCCACGTACTGAGCCACAGTACAGTTCCCCTGGCGTAGGTTGTGGAACTCCCGCTTCTTCATCTGCATAGCTCCAGTTGAGGCATGGGCGGTGCGGAAGGCTTGCTGAAACTGGTCCCAAGTGACGTTGGCTACAGGAAAAGTGGCTGTGTAATTCTCCCACCATGAGGCTGCTGGTCCATCCAATTGATGCGCGGTAAAGCGCACCTTCTCAGCATCTGTGCAACCTGCGGTGTTCAACTCCCTTCCAATACGGCGTAGCCAATCATCAGCAACTATAGGCTCGGTGCTACTGGAAAACACCGGCGGCTGTAACCTTAGAAAACGGGCTAGGTTGTCCACTGGCGGTGGGTTGTTGTTGTTGTTGTTGCCCTGGTTCTGAACTAGCAATTGCATCAAGGCATTCTGCTGCTGGATCAACTGGGTGAGCTCCGGTGGGAAAGCAAAACCGGGGTCACGTCTTGGAGGCATCTGAGGGGTTTAGATGGGAGAGATTTAGAATAGAAGAGGTCTCATGAGAAAACACTACCCATATGCACATGAGACAAACACAATCATTTCACTCAATCAGTCAAGCAAGGGCATACAAACGATCTAGAACTATCGCACAAGTGCTCAACTACTACTAAATACATGGGGGAATACTAGTGATATATGGTAGTCATCTAGAAATTTTGATCGGTGGAAGACTCCATGATGTCTGCTCCAGCTTCGTCTTCAAAGTCATCATCACTAGGATCGGAATCGGTGTCGTCGATGATGATGTAGTCCTCGGGGCGTATTTCCTTGGGTTCTTCTTCTTCTTCTATTGGTGCTGGTCCTCCCATGAATACTCCGATCTTCTTGACTAAGTCGTCATTCTTCTCCAGTAGTGTCTTGATTTCCTCCTCATATCCATCGCGGGTAAACTTGAGTTCTTCCTCCAGCTCAATGATCCTAGTCTTCGCCTTCTTCAAGTCCATCATGTCTGTGCACATCTGGTTTTCCTAACGTCGGATGTGCTGGTTTAATTCCTGGATGAAAGCTGCAATGGATCTATCCTTCCTGGTGCTGATTACTTCCCATTGCTCGTCTCGGCGCCCACATATTTGGTAAATAGTGTCCTTAAGCTCCCTGTTGTAAACTTCTCCAATGCGTCCCATGGTAATGTGGGCTGCCATGCTCTTGCCTAGACTCCAGGTGGGTGCTTTGAAAGAAAATTCTATGGGTTTAGAGGTTGGCGAGAACGTCCTTCCTGGAACTTGTACTTGAATCATCCAGCGCTCTTCTTCTGGTAAAGTGGCGTTGTATGTCCTGGTGAAGCTTGGTATTCCAATGTTCAAGTACCTAGTGACTTCCTTCAAGTGGCGTCCAAAAGGTGTATCTTCATCCGGTTGTGCAAACTTGTTCTTCACCTCCGTCATCCTAAAGAGTAGAAAATGGAGAGGAGTCAGAAATGAGAAGAGAAATGTGACCTAGGGTTTATCTTAGTGGTTGTGTCCTACACTCAGCGTGTGCTCTGATACCATCTTGTAGCGACCCGACCTCAGATGGTCAAGTCTTTGTGCTTCAGTGTCATCCCTGGATCGGTAATGCTGACACACAGTACTCGAGGATTTATAACAGAGTAGCAATCACACACTTATTACATCGAAAAGTCTAAAAGAGAACTTATTACAATAATATGGCTTAAGGCCATCTAATGCGATAACAACAGAAGGCTTGGAAGATAAGGTGAGTCCATCAACTCCAACGGCATAGCTGAGCTGCACAGCAACGACCTAACGAACCTTACTCCTCGTCTGAAAAGTCTACAACATAATACGTTGCAGCCCGAAAACGGGTCAGCACATGGAATATGCTGGCAATATAACACAGTAGAGTAGAAACAGAATAATGCTATCACTACATGCATATATGGCTGGTGGAAAGCTCTATGGTTATAGTTTTGCGAAAAGCCAATTTTTTCCTACAACAAAGGAATCGATTTTAATTTTACTATCATGGTGGTTGAAACATCATTGAGAAGGTATCCCCAACTCAATCCCAATTAAAGTGATTAACAACCCAACAGTATTAATTAAACATGGTGAGATACATGTGATAACCCAAGTACTAGATACTCAAGAATTGTCCATAACCAGGGACACGGCTAACCATGATTAGATTGTACACTCTGCAGAGGTTTGCGCACTTTTCCCCACAAGACTCGATCGCCTCCGTTGGATTTCTGGCAATACATGGTGTTTGAGAAACGGATGACCGAGACACAGTCTTTCAGAAACATTAACTCTCTATTCCGGGTAGGCCATACCAAACCTACAAAACCCACTACCTGCTGATCTACCTCTTCAAGAGCTTCACGTAACTTACTCAACTATGCTAGAGCCCATAATAGCTTGTGGCTGCACACGGAAGTTTCTAGCATGAATCATCTCAGTTCCCTTTGAGCCTGGGTGGCGGTCCATAGGAAGATCACATGGGTACCCCGGGATTTCCAAAAAAAAATATAGACAACACTGTGTTCCCCAGGTGCATCAATCCACCCAGTTGTTTGATTAATTTGCCACCTTAAGTTGAACCATTAATTAACAATCTCACATCTGACAAGAATTTCACTCAAACCCAAACCACGTCTATGAGAATAGCATAGCAATATAAGCAATATGTAGAAGTAACTCCAAACGGTTTGAATATAACAGGGCAATAGGTTCTACCTCAGCAACTACTTCCCAACCCACAAGTTAATGACATCCTAATCATGCAATGTTTGAGGATTGGAACTAATGCATAAAAACTGGGTAATAATGGGATATTATCAAAGTGTTACTTGCCTTGCTGACGATCCGCGAATCCTAGAGACTCGTTGTAACACGCTTCGCACTCCGGGAATTCTATCGCAAAGCAAACAATAACATACATAAGTAACAAGCAACGATTCACAAGCAAAACTCAAATAAGAGAGGTTGACCAGAAAGTTCAACTTAAGAACTCCGGTACGCAAAAAGAATCAAATCAAATGAAGCAACGAAAGTCAAACGGCGAAAGAAAACCACTTCGTTTACTAATTTGAACTTAGGTCAAATTTTATAGTAGCAAAAACTTGTTTGAGTTGATTAATCGGAAAGAGGGTTTCGAGACGAAACTCCAGGCGCTTGAATCGCCTGATTCCGATGAACGAGCGAAAAGATAAATAGAATCTAAGATCGGATCAGAAATCGCGATCAGAAAAATCGCAGAATAAATCCGATAAAAGAAAACTCACGAACAGACTAACGAACGAGCGTTCGTTAGTTGTAACAAACGGGCGAGGAACCGTTCGTTAAAACGTACGTTCGGACGAACGCCCGCTAACTAGAAGAACCGAGAAAAAAAACCAGCGAATCCGAAAAAAATGGATCTAGGGTTTCAAAAAACCGAACGGTCTTTATAAAAAACCGGCGGCGGGGCGCGGCGGCTACCTCCGGCGAGAGGTCCGGCGAGGCGAGGCAGTGGCGTGCGGCGGCTTGCGGGGCGGCGGCGCTCGGCGGCGGCGCGAGCTGCGGCGGTGGCGGCGGCGGCGGCTTGGCGTGGCGCGGGCGGCGACGGTGGTGGTGTGGTGTTGGGGCGGGGTGGCGGCGTATATAAAGGGGGTGGGGCAGCGACTTGGAGGAGGGGGCAAGGCGCGGCGGAGGCGGAGTCCAACTCAGACTCCGGTCCGAGTGGCGGCGGCGGCGGCGCGCGCGCGCGCAGGAGGAGGCGGCGGCGGCCTGGCGCGGCTGGGCCTTAGGCCCAGTCGGCGCGGGAACCCTTTTTAAAAAAAAAACTTTGCCGACCGAATTAAAATCCTAAAATAAATAAATAAATAAAAACCTAAAAATGCCAAACCAAATTTTCACCGTCTAAATAAAATATTTAGGAGGAGTTGAACATTTTCTTGGCCCTAAAATGCAATTTTGAAAACGTGCAATTTTTCTAATGCAAATAAAATCCGAATAAAACCAAATAAAATCCAATAAATGATTTTAATATTTTTCCTCCAATATTTCAATTATTTTGGAGAAGTCATATTATCTCCACTCATTTGATTTAATATGAAATATTTTTTGGAGAGAAAAGTTATTAAAATCAAAATCCTCGTTTCATTATTTGATAAAAATCAAATATGAAAACTGGAAAATCCCCAACTCTCTCTGTGGGTCCTTGAGTTGCTTAGGATTTCGAGGATTGCAGAACGGAAATGCAATAAATCATGATATGCATGGATGATCTATGTATAACATTCCAAATTGAAAATTTGGGATGTTACAAAAATGGACGTATCAACTTCCCGAAGCTTAGACCTCGCTTGTCCTCAAGCGAAAGCCGAAATCGAACAATATGTCCACCTGTTTAGAGATAGAGGTGTCGATAAAAATACAATACGGACATGAGGGCATCATGATCATTCTTAGAACAGCAACTTATATAATTCTTGTCATATGATTTCTTATGCTAGAGTAATAATTCAATCACAATTTCAAGTATGAATCATAAACTTCATTGAAAACTAACAAATTATAATCTCAGTCATTGGAGCAATTGCAATTTATCATAACATAGGAAAGAGTCAATATAAGAGCTTTTTAGCAAGTCCACATACTCAACTATCATATAGTCTTTCGCAATTGCTAACACTCCCGCAATACTTATGGGTATGGAGTTTTAATCGGACACAGAGAAAGATAGGGGCTTATAGTTTTGCCTCCCAATGTTTTACCTCAAGGGTAATGTCAACAATAATAGTTCATGAAAACTCACATCCAATTAGCCATATATACCAGGATCTTTCCAACATGTTGTGCTTGCCAAAAGATAAAATGTAAAAAGGAAGGGTGAAGATCACCATGACTCTTATGCAAGGTAGAAGATATAAGTAAAAGATAGGCCCTTCGCAGAGGGAAGCAGAGGTTGTCGTGCGCTTTTATAGTTGGATGCACAAAATCTTAATGCGAAAGAACTCACTTTATATTGCCACTTATGATATGGACCTTTATTGTGCAGTCTGTCGCTTTTATTTCTTCCATATCACACGATCGTATAAAGCTTATTTTCTCCCACACTAATAAGTCATACATATTTAAAGAGCAATTTTTATTGCTTGCACTGATGACAACTTACTTGGAGGATCTTACTCAATCCATAGGTAGGTATGGTGGACTCTCATGGCAAAACTGGTTTAAGGGTGTTTGGAAGCACAAGTAGTATCTCTACTTGGTGCAAGAAGTTTGGCTAGCATGAGGGGGAAAGACAAGCTCAATCATGTTGGATGATCCATGACAATATAATTTATCTCAGATGCAAGAAAACATAACCCATTACGTTGTCTTCCTTGTCCAACGTCAACTCTTAGGATGTCATATTTTAATGAGTGCCCACAATCATAAAAGATGTCCAAGATAGTATATTTATATGTGAAGACCTCTCTTTCTTTATTACTTCCTATTAATTGCAACGATGACCAAAACTATGTTTATCAACTCTCAACAGCTTTTATTCATCATACTTTTTCTATGTGAGCTCATTACTCTCCATAAGATCCATATGATCTCTTTTATTTCCTTTTTATTCTTTCTCTTTTATTTTATTCACTCAAGATCATGGCAAAATAATAAAGCCCTTGACTCAACACTAATCTTTATTACGTATAGTTCACGGACTCGATTACATAGAAGGATCATAAAGCAAAACTCACAACTAGATCATACTAAAAGCTTTATACTACTAGATCAAGATATTACCAAAAGGATCGAACTAAGAAAAACGGTAAAGATGAAGGTGATGGTGATACGATACCGGGGCACTCCCCCAAGCTTGGCAGTTGCCAAGGGGAGTGCCCATACCCATGTGGTTATGTCTCCTTTGTTGGTGAAGAGGATGATGGTTTTGTTGATGGCGTAGGCTTCTTCCTTAATTTGCACTTGAGGACAGAATTTTGGTCCCTTAGGTCATCGATCTCCTGCTCCAGGCTCAGTATCTTTTTGCATAGTTCTTGTTTGTTTTCCTGCAAGAGGCGAAAAGGGATAAACTCGATCTTAGGTTTCTTTACTCTATCCGGTTGGCTTGACTTTTTGAACTCCACATGCATGTCCCCAGGTTGAGGTAATGGGACTTCATCTTCTTCTGAGCTGGTCTCCTCCCTTCCCTTGGGTTCATAGTCCTCTTCTTCTTCCGTAGTCCAACCACAACGCTCCACATCCCCATAGACCTTAGGATCTGCAAGGTAATCAGCCACATAGCTTTCTCCTTCTGATTCCTGGGACGACATGTTGCTCTAATCTGCAGCAAGATAGCTCGAAACAAAGACAGGAGATTTTTGCATGATACGGTGGTCAAAACCTTCAGGAGGTTATATAATGAAGTTTTACCAACCAAAATACGTAACGTGTAAGAAAACGGAGTCCGGAGAGCACACGAGGTAGGGGGCTCGCCCTCCACCATCGTGAAGGCCTCATGTCCTTCCTGGACTGCTTCTTATTTTTCTATTTTTCTAAATATTCCAAAACGGAGAAATATTGCCATAAAAATTGTTTTCGAGTCGGTTTACTTACCATACAACATACCTATTCCTTTTCGGAGTCTGAAACGTTTCGGAAAGTGTCCCTTATGTATTCCTCCGGGGTTATGGTTTCAATAACATTGGTTTCAACATTTATGGGATTACCTGAGATATAATGTTTAATTCTTTGACTGTTCACCACCTTCGGATTTGTGCCTTCGAAGTTGTTGATTTTTATGGCACCGGAACAATAGACCTCCTCGATAACATAAGGGCCTTCCCATTTAGAGAGACGTTTTCCTGCAAAAAATCTTAAACGACAGTTGTATAGCAATACATAATCACCTCCATTAAACTCACGCTTTTGTATTCTTTTGTCATGCCATCTTTTAACTTTTTCTTTAAACAACTTGGCATTTTCATAGGCTTGGGTTCTCCATTCATCAAGTGAGCTAATATCAAATAACCTCTTCTCACCGGCAAGTTTGAAATCATAACTGAGCTCTTTAATAGCCCAGTATGCCTTATGTTCTACTTCGAGAGGTAAGTGACATGCTTTTCCATAAACCATTTTATACGGAGACATACCCATAGGGTTTTTATATGCAGTTCTATAGGCCCACAATGCATCATCAAGTTTCTTGGACCAATTATTTCTAGATCTATTAACAACCTTTTGCAAAATTAATTTGAGTTCTCTATTACTCAATTCTACTTGACCACTAGACCGAGGGTAATAAGGAGATGCAATTCTATGATTAACATCATATTTAGCAAGCATTTTACGGAAAGCACCATGAATAAAATGTGAACCACAATCAGTCATTAAATATCAGTTTTGCCCCCCAACGTTTACCTCAAGGGTAATGTCAACAATAATACTTCATGAAAACTCACATCCAATTAGCCATATATACCAGGATCTTTCCAACATATTGTTCTTGCCAAAAGATAAAATGTAAAAAGGAAAGGTGAAGATCACCATGACTCATGTAAGGTGGGAGATAAAAGTAAAAGATAGGCCCTTCGCGGAAGGGAGCATAGGTTGTCATGCGCTTTTATGGTTGGATGCACAAAATATTAATGCGAAAGAACGTCACTTTATATTGCCACTTGTGATATGGACCTTTTATTTCTTCCACATCACAAGATCGTATAAAGCTTATTTTCTCCCACACTAATAAGTCATACATATTTAGAGAGCAATTTTTATTTCTTGCACCGATGACAACTTACTTGAAGGATCTTACTCAATCCATAGGTAGATATGGTGGACTCTCATGGCAAAACTGGGTTTAAGGGTAAAAGGAAGCACAAGTAGTATCTCTACTTAGTGCAAAGATTTTAGCTAGCATGAGGGGGAAAGGCAAGCTCAACCATGTTGGATGATCCATGGCAATATAATTTATCTTAGATGTAAGAAAACATAACCCATTATGTTGTCTTCCTTATCCAACGTGAACTCTTTAGCATATCATATTTTAATGAGTGCTCACAATCATAAAAGATGTCCAAGATTGTATATTTATATGTGAAGACCTCTATTTCTTTATTACTTCCTATTAATTGCAACGATGACCAAAACTATGTTTGTCAACTCTTAACAACTTTTATTCATCATACTCTTTATGTGTGAGCTCATTACTCTCCATAAGATCCATATGATCTCTTTTATTCTTTTTATTTCTTCTCTTTTATTTTTCCCCTCAAGATCATAGCAAAATCATCAAGCCCTTGACTCAACACTAATCTTTATTATATAGCTCACGGAATCGATTACATAAAGGGATCATAAAGCAAAACTCAAAACTAGATCATACTAAAAAAATTTATTCTACTAGATCAAAATATTATCAAAAGGATCGAACTAAGAAAAATGGTAAAGATGAAGGTGATGGTGATACGATACCGGGGCACCTCCCCCAAGCTTGGCAGTTGCCAAGGGGAGTGCCTATACCCATGTGATTATGTCTCCTTTGTTGGTGAAGAAGGTGATGGTTTTGTTGATGGCGTAGGATTCTTCCTTAATTTGCGCTTGAGGATAGAATTTTGGTCCCTTAGGTCATCGATCTCCTGCTCCAGGCTCAACATCTTTTTGCATAGTTCCTGCTTGTTTTCCTACAAGAGGCGAAAAGGGATAAACTCGATCTTAGGTTTCTTTACTCTATCCGAGAGGCTTGACTTTTTGAACTCCACATGCATGTCCCCAGGTTGAGGTAATGTGACTTCATCTTCTTCTGAGCTCGTCTCCTCCCTTCCCTTGGGTTCATAGTCCTCTTCTTCTTCCATAGTCCAACCACAATGCTCCACATCCCCATAGACCTTAGGATATGTAAGGTAGTCAGCCACATAGCTTTCTCTTTCTGAATCCTAGGATGACATGTTGCTCTATCTGCAGCAGGACAGCTCGAAACAAAGATAGGAGATATTTACGTGATACGGAGGTCGAAACCTTTGGGAGATTAAATAATGAATTTTCACCGACCAAAATACGTAACGTGTAAGAAACCCGAGTCCGGAGAGCGCACGAGGTGCCCACGAGGTAGGCGGCGCGCCTAGAGGGGGTAGGACGCGCCCTCCACCCTCGTGGAGCCCTCGTGTCCTTCCCGGACTCCTTCTTATTTTTCTATTTTTCTAAATATTCCAAAACAGAAAAAAATTGCCATTAGAATTGTTTTGGAGTCGGTTTACTTACCGTACCACATACCTATTCCTTTTCGGAGTCTGAAACGTTCCGGAAAGTGTCCCTTATGTATTCCTCCGGGGTTACGGTTTCAATAACATTGGTTTCAACATTTATAGGATTCCCTGAGATATAATGTTTGATTCTTTGACTGTTCACCACCTTCGGATTTGTTCCTTCGAAGTTGTTGATTTTTATGGCACCGGAACGATAGACCTCCTCGATAACGTAAGGACCTTCCCATTTAGAGAGAAGTTTTCCTGCAAAAAATCTTAAACGAGAGTTGTATAATAATACATAGTCACCTACATTAAACTCACGCTTTTGTATCCTTTTGTCATGCCATCTTTTAACTTTTTCTTTAAACAATTTGGCATTCTCATAGGCTTGGGTTCTCCATTCATCAAGTGAGCTAATGTCAAATAACCTCTTCTCACCGGCAAGTTTGAAATCATAGTTGAGCTCTTTAATAGCCCAATAAGCCTTATGTTCTAGTTCGAGAGGTGAGTGACATGCTTTTCCATAAACCATTTTATACGGAGACATACCCATAGAATTTTTATATGCAGTTCTATAGCCCCATAATGCATCATCAAGTTTCTTGGACAAATTCTTTCTAGATCTATTAACAGTCTTTTGCAAAATTAATTTAAGCCCTCTGTTGCTCAATTCTACTTGACCACTAGACTGTGGGTGATAAGGAGATGCAATTCTATGATTAACGTCATACTTAGCAAGCATTTTACGAAAGGCACCATGAATAAAATGTGAACCACCATCAGTCATTAAATATCTAGGGACTCCAAACCTTGGAAAAATAAGTTCTTTAAGCATCTTAATAGAAGCGTTATGATTAGCACTACTAGTTGGAATAGCTTCTACCCACCTAGTAACGTAATCAACAACAACTAAAATTTGTGTATATCCATTAGAGGCAGGAAAAGGTCCCATATAATAAAAGCCCCAAACATCAAATGGTTCAATAACAAGTGAATAATTCATAGGCATTTCTTGATGTCTACTAATATTACCAATTCTTTGACATTCATCACAAGATAAGACAAACTTACGGGCATCCTTGAAGAGAGTAGGCCAATAAAAACCGGATTGCAATACCTTATGTGCAGTTCTATCTCCAGCGTGGTGTCCTCCATAAGCCTCGGAATGACACTTGCGTAGGATCTGTTCCTGTTCATGCTCACGTACACAACGTCTAATAACACCATCTACTCCTTCTTTATAAAGGTGTGGGTCATCCCAAAAGTAATGCATCAAATCAAAGAAGAACTTTTTCTTTTGCTGGTATGTGAAACTAGGTGGTATAAATTTAGCAACAATATAATTAGCATAATCAGCATACCATGGAGCAGTACGAGAAGAATTTATGACATTTAATTGTTCACCAGGAAAGCTATCATCAATAGGTAGTGGGTCATCAAGCGCATTTTCTAACCTCGACAAGTTGTCTGCAACGGGGTTCTCAGCTCCCTTTCTATCAACAAGATGCAAATCAAATTCTTGTAGCAAGAGAACCCATCTAATAAGTCTAGGTTTAGCATCTTTCTTTTCCATAAGATATTTAATAGCAGCATGATCAGTGTGAATAGTTACTTCAGAATCAACAATATAAAGCCTGAACTTATCACAAGCAAATACAACTGCTAAGAATTCCTATAGTGAGTCGTATTAAATTCACTGACCATTGTCTAGAGTTTTACTAGCATATTGAATAACATTTAATTCTTATCAACTCTTTGCCCTAGGACAACACCTACAGCATAATCACTAGCATCACACATAATTTCAAAAGGTAAATTCCAATCAGGTGGCTGAACAATAGGTGCAGAAATCAATGCTTTCTTAAGTATTTCAAATGCTTCTACACAATCATCATCAAAGACAAATGGTATATCTTTT
>NC_053026.1:272469692-272484308 GCF_003073215.2 Triticum urartu
GCGACGGCCGTGATGGAATAGACAAGGTTGCTTCTTCGTGGACCATTCGTGGGTGGAGCCCTCCGTGGACTCGCGCAACCGTTACCCTCCGTGGGTTGAAGTCTCCATGAACATGGATGTACGATAGCACCCCCTATCGGAGCCACGACAAAAACATCCGTGTCTCCAATTGCGTTTGAATACTCCAAACCCTTCTCCTTACATTCTTGCAAGTTGCATGCTTTACTTTCCGCTGCTCATATACTCATTGCATGCTTGATTGATATGTATTGTGTTTGTTAAACTTGTTTAAACTCCACTTAAACTTAAGAATATTAAAAACTACAACTTTTGGCACTTAGTGTCTAATCACCCCCCTCTAGACACCCTTCTCAATCCTTTCATATCGCTTTCTCATAACTTATACATGTTCCTATGACTATGAGATCATGCAACTCCCGAATACCGGAGGAACACTTAGTGTGCTATCAAACGTCACAACGTAACTGGGTACTATAAAGATGCTCTACAGGTGTCTCCGATGGTGTTTGTTGAGTTGGCATAGATCGAGAATTAGGATTTGTCACTCCGAGTATGGAGAGGTATCTCTCGGGCCCTCTCGGTAATGCACATCACTATAAGCCTTGCAAGCAATGTGACTAATGAGTTAGTTACGGGATGATGCATTACGAAACGAGTAAAGAGACTTGCCGTAAAATGAGATTGAACTAGGTATTGAGATACCGATGATCGAATATCGGGCAAGTAACATACCGATGACAAAGGGAACAACGTATATCGTTATGCGGTTTGACCGATAAGATCTTTCGTAGAATATGTGGGAGCCAATATGAACATCAGTTTCCGCTATTGGTTATTGACCGGAGACGTGTCTCGGTCATGTCTACATAGTTCTCGAACCCGTAGGGTCCACACGCTTAACGTTCGGTGACGATCGGTATTATGAGTTTATGTGTTTTGATGTACCGAAGATAGTTCGGATCCCGGATATGATCACGGACATGATGAGGAGTCTCGAAATGGTGGAGAAATAAAGATTATATATTGGATGACTATATTGGAACACCGGATGAGTTCCGGGGGTCACTGGATAATTATCGGAGTGCGGGGGGTTATCGGAACCCCGGGGGGAACTAATGGGCCACATGGGCCTTAGTAGAGAGAGAGGTCTAGCCAAGGCAGGGCCCCGCGCCCCTCCCCCTCTAGTCCGAATTGGACTAGGGAAGGGGGGCGGCGCCCCCTTTCCTTCTCTTCTCTCCCTCTCCTTCCTTCCCCCTTCCTCCTCCTAGTAGGACTAGGAAAGGGGAGTCCTACTCCTACTAGGAGGAGGACTCCTCCTCTCCTGGCGTGCCTCAAGGGCCGGCTAGCCTCCCCCTTGCTCCTTTATATACGGGGCAGGGGGCACCCCAGGACATACAAGTTGATCATTGATCCCTTAACCATGTGCGGTGCCCCCTCCACCATAATCCACCTCGGTCATATCGTCGTAGTGCTTAGGCGAAGCCCTGCGTCGGTAGCTTCATCATCATCGTCATCACGCCGTCGTGCTGACGAAGCTCTCCCTCGACACTCATCTAGATCGAGAGTTCGTGGGACGTCACCGAGCCGAACGTGTGCAGATCACGGAGGTGTCGTACTTTCGGTACTAGGATCGGTCGGATCATGAAGACGTACGAGTACATCAACCGCGTTGTCATAATGCTTCCGCTTACGGTCTACGAGGGTACGTGGACAACACTCTTCCCCTCTCGTTGCTATGCATCACTATGATAGATCTTGCGTGTGCGTAGGAATTTTTTTTGAAATTACTACGTTCCCCGACAGAATTAGGGATGGCAAAGCTGAAAGCACAGTATGAGGATGCTTGGAAATGGCATAAAATATAGAAGTCTCTACTTGGGCTAGGTATGCTATGGATCATACTTGCAAAATAGATCTAGTTGTGAACAACCTTAGTGAAGTCTTCAACAAGATGATACTTGATGTTAGATCCAAACCAATAAGGACAATGTTTGAAGGGATCGGGACAAGCAGATGATCAAGAGATACAGACGATCTAGGGAGAAGTTACAAACTTGCAGATGGACAATCACACCAAATTACTCAGAGATTCTAGAGGAGAATAAAAAATATGCCAAGTATTACCAGGCTGACAAAGCTGGTGAAACCATTTGGCAAATAACAAGCAAAGAAAAGCAATATTGTGTGGACATGGCAACCTGCACATGTGATTGCAAGAGATGGAACATGACAGGTGTACCTTGCAGTCATGTGATAACCCACAAGTATAGGGGATCGCAAAAGTTTTCGAGGGTAGAGTATTCAACCCAAATTTATAGATTCGACACAAGGGGATCCAAAGAATATTTGCAAGTATTAGCAACTGAGTTGTCAATTCAACCACACCTGAAGATTAATTATCTGCAGCAACGTGATCAGTAGCAAAGTAGTATGATAGTTTTGATAATAGTGATAGTAGCAATGGTAACAGTAACAGTGATAGCAATAGTTTTGTAACAAGTGCAACAGTAAGGATAACAGTAGTAACTTAGTAGGAATAATACATGATAAATTTGTAGGCATTGGATCGGTGACTTGTTGGATGATACTCATCATGAGACACTTATAACCTAGGGTGATACGACACTAGCTCCAGTTCATCAATATAATGTAGGCATGTATTTCGTAAATAGTCATACCACTGGTACGCGTCGGTGCTATACAAACGGTTTTTAACCCCTTTCCGCGATGACATTTGGAACCATCGCCAAGTGAGTGTGGGCGATAGGGGGGTCCTTCCCATATGACCCAGAAACCATCGGGGATATGCCCTCCTGGCACACACGATCGGCAAAATGAGGTCGTGTGCGACCGGCGAGCGCTCAAATACGGAAATACGTACAGTAGAGCTAAAAAAATACAATTATACAGGCGAAATTGTTTCCAGTCGCAAGTACATCCACACAGTCAGTCCTTGCTAAATGTTTCCGTTCGTATGTACATCCCACACAGTCGCTTCAAGAAAACCGTTTCCGTTCATAGGTACATCACACACAATTTTTTTCCCGTTAAATCATTTGTGGTAGCGTTGCCATTGCACACGATATTAATAATTTTATCGTTTGCATTATTGAATGCATCACACATGATGCATAGAAGAACTATGTGGCAAGGGTTGTCCATCACACACAGTTTTTATGTGGTAAACTTTTGCGCAAGGTGGCCTAACGCAAACAATTTTTAAGAGAAAGTCGTGTGTGCAGTGGAGATTGATCGCACACGTGGTGGATCCTAGAAACGTTTCTGATCCCCACGTATATCGCAGGTGTTTCGCTTTCGTAAACCGTGTGTAGTGTAATCCCTAATTAATCCCTAATTTAAAAATCACATGTTTTGCATTTGAAAGTAGGCAATCACTTATTTCATATCCAACCATGTTTATTACAAATATAGGTTCAACCACGAATGCATAATTCGATGCATAGGTACATATATTGAAGAACTACAGAAGAACCAAGTAAACAATGATGAACCAAAGTTGTACTAAAGACTGTAAAGAGAGAGGCGAAAGACGTTCTGGTTGATGGAGAAGGTGAAGCGGAATGCCCATATTGTGCCCTCCTCCATGCGTAATGCGCGTACGACTCCAGGCCAACCCCTTGTGATGGCTGCCCATCCCATCCTTCACTGTCTTCATTAGGACTTCTCGATGCTCATTGTAGTCTGGATGAAATACTTTAACCTTCATTGCGTGTCCACCAATCATGTACTTTGCGAGGTAATCTTGAGTGAACTACTTCGGGAACCACTAATCTGAGTGGTTCCCGAAGTAGTTCACTCAAGATTACCTCGCAAAGTACATGATTGGTGGACACGCAATGAAGGTTAAAGTATTTCATCCAGACTACAATGAGCATCGAGAAGTCCTAATGAAGACAGTGAAGGATGGATGGGCAGCCATCACAAGGGGTTGGCCTGGAGTCGTACGCGCATTACGCATGGAGGAGGGCACAATATGGGCATTCCGCTTCACCTTCTCCATCAACCAGAACGTCTTTCGCCTCTCTCTTTACAGTCTTTAGTACAACTTTGGTTCATCATTGTTTACTTGGTTCTTCTGTAGTTCTTCAATATATGTACCTATGCATCGAATTATGCATTCGTGGTTGAACCTATATTTGTAATAAACATGGTTGGATATGAAATAAGTGATTGCCTACTTTCAAATGCAAAACATGTGATTTTTAAATTAGGGATTAATTAGGGATTACACTACACACGGTTTACGAAAGCGAAACACCTGCGATATACGTGGGGATCAGAAACGTTTCTAGGATCCACCACGTGTGCGATCAATCTCCACTGCACACACGACTTTCTCTTAAAAATTGTTTGCGTTAGGCCACCTTGCGCAAAAGTTTACCACATAAAAACTGTGTGTGATGGACAACCCTTGCCACATAGTTCTTCTATGCATCATGTGTGATGCATTCAATAATGCAAACGATAAAATTATTAATATCGTGTGCAATGGCAACGCTACCACAAATGATTTAACGGGAAAAAAATTGTGTGTGATGTACCTATGAACGGAAACGGTTTTCTTGAAGCGACTGTGTGGGATGTACATACGAACGGAAACATTTAGCAAGGACTGACTGTGTGGATGTACTTGCGACTGGAAACAATTTCGCCTGTATAATTGTATTTTTTTAGCTCTACTGTACGTATTTCCGTATTTGAGCGCTCGCCGGTCGCACACGACCTCATTTTGCCGATCGTGTGTGCCAGGAGGGCATATCCCCGATGGTTTCTGGGTCATATGGGAAGGACCCCCCTATCGCCCACACTCACTTGGCGATGGTTCCAAATGTCATCGCGGAAAGGGGTTAAAAACCGTTTGTATAGCACCGACGCGTACCAGTGGTATGACTATTTACGAAATACATGCCTACATTATATTGATGAACTGGAGCTAGTGTCGTATCACCCTAGGTTATAAGTGTCTCATGATGAGTATCATCCAACAAGTCACCGATCCAATGCCTACAAATTTATCATGTATTATTCCTACTAAGTTACTACTGTTATCCTTACTGTTGCACTTGTTACAAAACTATTGCTATCACTGTTACTGTTACCATTGCTACTATCACTATTATCAAAACTATCATACTACTTTGCTACTGATCACGTTGCTGCAGATAATTAATCTTCAGGTGTGGTTGAATTGACAACTCAGTTGCTAATACTTGCAAATATTCTTTGGATCCCCTTGTGTCGAATCTATAAATTTGGGTTGAATACTCTACCCTCGAAAACTTTTGCGATCCCCTATACTTGTGGGTTATCACATGACTGCAAGGTACACCTGTCATGTTCCATCTCTTACAGTCACATGTGCAGGTTGCCATGTCCACACAATATTGCTTTTCTTTGCTTGTTATTGCCAAATGTTTCACCAGCTTGTCAGCCTGGAATACTTGGCATATTTTTTATTCTCCTCTAGAATCTCTGAGTAATTTGGTGTGATTGTCCACCTGCAAGTTGTAACTTCTCCCTAGATCGTCTGTTCTCTTGATCATCTGCTTTGTCCTGATCCCTTCAAACATTGTCCTTATTGGTTTGGATCTTACATCAAGTATCATCTTGTTGAAGACTTCACTAAGGTTGTTCACAACTAGATCTATTTTGCAAGTATGTCCATAGCATACCTAGCCCAAGTAGAGACTTCTATATTTTATAGCCATTTCCAAGCATCCTCATACTGTGCTTTCAGCTTTGCCATCCCTAATTCTGTCGGGGAACGTAGTAATTTCAAAAAAAATTCCTACGCACACGCAAGATCTATCATAGTGATGCATAGCAACGAGAGGGGAAGAGTGTTGTCCACGTACCCTCGTAGACCGTAAGCGGAAGCATTATGACAACGCGGTTGATGTACTCGTACGTCTTCATGATCCGACCGATCCTAGTACCGAAAGTACGACACCTCCGTGATCTGCACACGTTCGGCTCGGTGACGTCCCACGAACTCTCGATCTAGATGAGTGTCGAGGGAGAGCTTCGTCAGCACGACGGCGTGATGACGATGATGATGAAGCTACCGACGCAGGGCTTCGCCTAAGCACTACGACGATATGACCGAGGTGGATTATGGTGGAGGGGGCACCGCACATGGTTAAGGGATCAATGATCAACTTGTATGTCCTGGGGTGCCCCCTGCCCCGTATATAAAGGAGCAAGGGGGAGGCTAGCCGGCCCTTGAGGCACGCCAGGAGAGGAGGAGTCCTCCTCCTAGTAGGAGTAGGACTCCCCTTTCCTAGTCCTACTAGGAGGAGGAAGGGGGAAGGAAGGAGAGGGAGAGAAGAGAAGGAAAGGGGGCGCCGCCCCCCTTCCCTAGTCCAATTCGGACTAGAGGGGGAGGGGCGCGGGGCCCTGCCTTGGCTAGACCTCTCTCTCTACTAAGGCCAATGTTGGCCCATTAGTCCCCCGGGGTTCCGATAACCCCCTCGGCACTCCGATAATTATCCAGTGACCCTCGGAACTCATCCGGTGTCCAAATATAGTCATCCAATATATCAATCTTTATTTCTCCACCATTTCGAGACTCCTCATCATGTCCTGTGATCATATCCGGGATCCGAACTATCTTCGGTACATCAAAACACATAAACTCATAATACCAATCGTCACCGAACGTTAAGCGTGTGGACCCTACGGGTTCGAGAACTATGTAGACATGACCGAGACACGTCTCCGGTTAATAACCAATAGCGGAAACTAGATGTTCATATTGGCTCCCACATATTCTACAAAGATCATTATCAGTCAAACCGCATAACGATAATACGTTGTTCCCTTTGTCATCGGTATGTTATTTGCCGATATTCGATCATCGGTATCTCAATACCTAGTTCAATCTTTACCGGAAGTCTCTTTACTCGTTTCGTAATGCATCATCCCGTAACTAACTCATTAGTCACATTGCTTGCAAGGCTTATAGTGATGTGCATTACCGAGAGGGCCCAGAGATACCTCTCCGATACTCGGAGTGACAAATCCTAATTCTCGATCTATGCCAACTCAACAAACACCATCGGAGACACCTGTAGAGCATCTTTATAGTACCCAGTTACGTTGTGACGTTTGATAGCACACTAAGTGTTCCTCCGGTATTCGGGAGTTGCATGATCTCATAGTCATAGGAACATGTATAAGTTATGGAGAAAGCGATATGAAAGGATTGAGAAGAGGTGTCTAGAGGGGGGTGATTAGACACTAATGCCAAAAGTTGTAGTTTTTAATATTCTTAAGTTTAAGTGGAGTTTAAGAACAAGTTTAACAAACACAATACATATCAATCAAGCATGCAATGAGTATATGAGCAGCGGAAAGTAAAGCATGCAACTTGCAAGAATGTAAGGAGAAGGGTTTGGAGTATTCAAACGCAATTGGAGACACGGATGTTTTTGTCGTGGCTCCGATAGGGGGTGCTATCGTACATCCATGTTCATGGAGACTTCAACCCACGGAGGGTAACGGTTGCGCGAGTCCACGGAGGGCTCCACCCACGAATGGTCCACGAAGAAGCAACCTTGTCTATTCCATCACGGCCGTCGCCCACGAAGGACTTGCCTCACTAGCGGTAGATCTTCACGAAGTAGGCGATCTCCTTGCCCTAACAAACTCCTGGTTCAACTCTCAATCTTGTTGGAGGCTCCCAAGTGACACCTAGCCAATCTAGGAGACACCACTCTCCAAGAAGTAACAAATGGTGTGTTGATGATGAACTCCTTGCTCTTGTGCTTCAAATGATAGTCTCCCCAACACTCAACTCTCTCTCACAGGATTTGGATTTGGTGGAAAGAAGATTTGAGTGGAAAGCAACTTGGGGAAGGCTAGAGATCAAGATTCATATGGTTGGAATGGAATATCTTGACCTCAACACAAGTGTAGGTGGTTCTCTCTCAGAAAATGTGTATTGGAAGTGTAGGTATGTTCTGATGGCTCTCTCCACAATGAAGAGTGGGTGGAGGGGTATATATAGCCTCCACACAAAATCTAACCATTACACTCAATTTACCAATCTCGGTGAGACCAAAGGGAAAAACTCGGTCGGACCGATTTAGTAAACCTAGTGACCGTTAGGGTTTTCGGTGGGACCGACTAGTTCAACTCGGTGGAACCGATGTGCTAGGGTTAGGGTAAAACCAAAACTCGGTTTGACCGATTACTCAAACTCGGTGGGACCGATTTGGGTAATAAGCGAAACAGAGAGTTGGCCAAGCAAACTCGGTGGGGCCGATTGCATATCTCGGTGGGACCGAAAATATTGCAACAGGTAACAGAGAGTTTGCAAGCCCATCTCGGTGAGACCGAGATCCCATCGGTGAGACCGAACTGATTAGGGTTTCTGGCAGTGGCTATGTTAACTGAACTCGGTGGCTCCGGATAGAAAGAATCGGTGGGGCCGAGTTTGACTTTTGGTTTAGGTCATATGTGGATGTGGGAAGGTAGTTGAGGGTTTTGGAGCATATCACTAAGCACTTTGAGCAAGCAAGCCATTAAGCAACACCTCATCCCCTCTTGATAGTATTGGCTTTTCCTATAGACTCAATGTGATCTTGGATCACTAAAATAGAAAATGTAGAGTCTTGATCTTGAAGCTTGAGCCAATCCTTTGTCCTTAGCATCTTGAAGGGTTCCACATCCTCTAGTCCATGCCACTCCATTGTTGAACTTATCTGAAACATACTAGGTAAAAGTGTTAGTCCAACAAGAGATATGTTGACATTAATTACCAAAACCACCCAGGGAGCACTTGTGCTTTCAATCTCCCCCTTTTTGGTAATTGATGACAACATACATCAAAGCTTTAGATAAAGATATAGAGAATAGCAAGTAAAGCTTTGGAAAGACATGTAACATGCATAGGCTCCCCCTACATGTATGCAATCATGTGAATATTGAATATAGGAGCATGTGAATGCGTAAACATGACAGAGTAAGCAATGTGTTACATGTATCTTGGCTATATGCATCAGAGCAAATGATGTGAATGTGAGAAATGTACCTTCATGCTCATGAGTCCTTCTTGCAAACAGTATGTACATCAGCAAGAACTTCTCATTCACATGACTGTGATGCATATACTTACCTTGTGGTCTTGAGTTGGCTTAGGATGGGATGAACCTGCGCAAACAAGGTTAAATAACACAGATACACCTACTGACCAGAGCAAACAAGAGAAACCACAAGAGAACCAAGACTGGGATGACATGTAGAGTGAGTACTAAGTACCACATTGGATATAGACATGTCCCCAAAGGTAAAGATATGCAATAAAATCAGAGATTTCCTTCCCTTAGATGTCTTGCTCCCCCTGAATCTGCATGGGATATTGGGAGAAGATAGGGAACAGAAAATCAGAGCAACAAAAAAGAAACAACAGAGCTTGAGCTAAAGCAAGCAACCAAACATGTCTTTCCCCTCTTAAAGACATGTGACATCTCTCCTCTTGAACACCAAGCATCTGGGGTCTTTGATGATATTACTTTCTCCTAGTTGAGAAACTCTCTCCCCCTGAGTACCTCTCTTTCTCCCCCTATAGGAAGGATTAAGCTTTGATGTGATCTCTCTCTCCCCCTTTGACATCAATTTCCAAGAAGGGCTCTTCTGGACATGTGATACAAATGGGTTGGTCCTTGAGTCACAGAGCAAAGCAGCATGTCTAATATGATGCTGGCAGAGGACAAGAATCATTGAGTGGAGCTGGAGCAAACAGAAATCAGGAATAAGTGGCAAGTTGGTTTTCCTGTGATGAAATCGGTGACTCCGAGTTGTGTGCTTCGGTTGCACCGAAGGATTTCGGTTGGGCCGAAGAGAACAAACCGGTGTGACCGAGTTCATCAGAGTGAAACCACTTGTCACCTCAGCTCACTAGACAAGTAAGATCTCACAAGGATATGCAAGGAATTAACTGAAAGATTTGCAATGAATTGGATGCAGAAAATGCAGAACAAAAAGGAAAGAAAAGAAACTAAAAGTTCTAGATGAAGTTTTTTTTGAAAGGGGAAACAAATATGCAAATGCAAAAGCACGGAGAAACACTAGAGAACTTCATCTAGAAATGGTCGGTGACAAAGTCACCTATGTTAGAGTATATTGACTTAGGAGTCAAGTGAGAGCACTTGATCATAGGTCATACTCATCGTTTAAGCTCAAAATGGGGTTACCATTTTTCGTTTAAGCCTTTTGATGTATTCACATCTTGTCGAGTTGCTTTGACTCATGACTTGGAGTAAAGCTTCTCTAAGATGGAATAACATACCTTGGGTGGTGGTGTTGATCTTGTCATGTAGTTGAACTTGTGTGGGTTGCTCAAGGTTGATGTAGTTCATCAAGGGTTGGGAGCACCACTTGGAGTTTGAGTTCATCTACCTACATGGGTTAGCTTTGCAAGGAAGAGCACTTGTGTATCCAAAATGACAATCATGAGACTCAACATGGAATTTGCCAAAGGATATGTTTGAATGGTTTCGTGCTTCCTTGTCTTCAACCACCATTGTGTAGAGACTTGGTGATGTAGAGATTGCTCAAGATGTGAGTGAGTTGCAATCTCATAGATTTAGATTCAACCAAGTACCTACACGGGTTAGATAACATGCAAGGTACAAATATATCCAAGACATATGAATAGCATCATAAGAGAAATATCGAGGATTAGTCATAGGCTCATGCCCCGCATGTATCAAATGGAGTTCCTACTCCAAGTTTGAAGCATCAATGATGTTCAATTCACCTCTCAACCTGCAAAACACTTTCTCATCAAGTGGTTTAGTGAATATATCCGCCAATTGCTTATCGGTGCGAACATGCTTAAGGTTAATGTCCCCTTTTGCAACATGATCTCGAATGAAATGATGACGAACTTCAATATGCTTAGTTCGAGAATGTTGCACGGGATTGTGAGCAATCTTAATAGCACTTTCATTGTCACATAGCAATGGAACATGTTTCACATATATCCCATAATCTTTAAGAGTTTGGGTCATCCAAAGTAATTGAGCGCAACATGAACCAGCGGCAATGTATTCCGCTTCGGCGGTGGATAAGGATACCGAGTTTTGTTTCTTGGAAGACCAAGACACAAGAGATCTACCAAGGAATTGACAAGTACCCGAAGTGGACTTTCTATCAACCTTGTCTCCGGCATAGTCCGAATCGGAGTAGCCAACAAGATCAAAAGAGGACCTCTTAGGATACCAAATGCCAAAATTTGGTGTATGGATTAGGTATCTCACTATCCTTTTCACAGCCTTAAGATGACACTCTTTAGGAGCAGCTTGATATCGTGCACACATGCACACACTTAGCATAATATCGGGACGAGAGGCACATAGATATAACAATGAACCAATCATAGAGCGATAAACCTTTTGATCAACCGGTTCACCATCTTTGGTCAAATCAAGATGTCCACTAGTAGGCATGGGTGTAGTCATACCTTTGCATTCTTGCATATTGAACTTCTTGAATAAGTCCTTGGTGTACTTCGTTTGAGAGACAAAGGTACCTTCCTTAGTTTGCTTGATTTGCAAACCGAGAAAGAATTTGAGTTCACTCATCATAGACATCTCAAACTTCTCCGACATTAGCTTTCCAAACTTCTCACTAAAATGAGGGTTAGTTGAACCAAATATGATATCATCAACATAAATTTGGCACACAAATAGTTCTCCATTAACCCTTTTAGTAAAAAGAGTAGAATCAATTTTACCAATTTCAAAGCCTTTTTCAATAAGGAACTTGGTCAAGCATTTATACCATGCTCTAGGAGCTTGTTTAAGACCATAAAGGGCTTTGTGAAGTTTGTAAACATGATTAGGTTTCTTAGGATTGACGAAGCCGGGAGGTTGCTTAACATAAACTTCCTCCTCATTTGCCATTTAGAAAAGCACTTTTAATGTCCATTTGGTACAAGGTGATATCATGGTGATTAGCATAAGCAAGTAAGATGCGAATGGACTCAAGTCTAGCAACGGGAGCATATGTCTCACCATAGTCCATACCTTCAACTTGTGTGTAGCCTTGGGCGACGAGACGTGCTTTGTTGCGAACCACTTGTCCATCTTCATCTTGCTTGTTGCGAAACACCCATTTGGTACCAATGATGTTGTGGTTGTTGTCGGGCTTCTCGACCAATGTCCACACTTGATTTCTCTCAAAGTTGTGTAGCTCTTCATGCATAGCATTTATCCAATCCGGATCCTCCAATGCTTCTTCAACCTTCATAGGTTCAATGCTAGAGATGAATGAGTAATGTTCACAAAAGTTAGCTAAACGAGTTTTAGAGCGAGTGATTCTCCCGGTTTGGATATCATTGTAGATTTGCTCGACGGGATGATCTTTGGCAATTCTTGCTCGAACTCGTGAAAGCTTTTGCTTGGGTCGGGGTGGAACATCCTCTTCATCTTTTCTTCTTCTTGGCCTTCTTCATTGTTGACGTTGTCGTTCTCTTGTCGTGGTGGAGAAGGAGGTTGTTGATGTTCATCTTGGTGCGCTTCCTCGTTTTCTTCATCTTGGCGTGTCCCACTTGTGGATGCTTCCGTATCAACTCTTGGTTCACCTTGTCGTGAGGTAGAAGCTTCCACTTGGACGGACGAGGTACTCTCCTTCACTTCCGTTGGACGAATCTTGCCAATGGACAAGTCTTGAATTGCTTCCGAAGGGTCTTTGTCTCCTACATCAATTGGCAATTGCTCTACTTGCGAGCCGTTAGATTCATCAAACTTCACATCTACCGTCTCTTCAACCTTTCGGGTGAAATTGTTGTAGACACGGTAAGTGTGAGAGTTTGAGCCATAACCAAGTAGGAAACCTTCATGAGATTTAGGAGCAAATTTAGAACGACGATGCTTATCAAGAATGTAGCACTTTGAGCCGAATACTCGAAAGTATCCAACTTGGGGTTTGTTACCGGTGAGGAGCTCGTATGCCGTCTTGCCGAGTAGCTTGTGAAGATACAAGCGATTTGTTGCATGACAAGCTGTCTCAACCGCTTCCGCCCAAAAGTGCTTTGGCGTTTTGTACTCATCAAGCATCGTTCTTGCCATCTCGATAAGAGTCCGGTTCTTCCTTTCAACAACTCCATTTTGTTGAGGTGTGTACGTAGCCGAGAACTCGTGTGAAATCCCTTCTTCGTCAAGAAAGGTGTCCACATTTGCGTTCTTGAACTCCGTTCCGTTGTCGCTCCGAACCTTCTTGATCTTCACGTCAAACTGATTTTGGGCCTTCCTAGCGAAGTTTTTGAAGATCTTTTGGACCTGCGATTTGTCATCAAGAAAGAACACCCACGTAAATCTTGAAAAATCATCAACTATGACTAGACCAAATGAGTTACCACCGAGACTCTTGTAGGCATTTGGACCAAAGAGATCCATGTGAAGTAGCTCGAGTGGTCTTCTTGTGGTCATGATGTTCTTCGCGCGGTGACTTCCTCCAACTTGTTTCCCTGCTTGACAAGCACTACAAAGTCTATCCTTGTCAAATATGACATCTTTTATTCCAAGGATATGATCACCTTTAATAAGCTTATCAAGATTTCGCATACCAACATGACCTAGTCTTCTATGCCACAACCAGCCTTTAGAAGATTTGGTAATTAAGCAAGTTCTAGGTTGAGCCTTTTTAGTGAAATCAACAATGTAAAGATCTCCTCTACGTATACCGGTAAAGACCATTTTATGATTATCTCTACGAAACACTTGGCAGTCTACTTCAGTAAATAGGACATTGAAACCGAAATCAGCAAGTCTAGATACTGAAAGTAAGTTGTAGCCAAGAGATTCAACGAGCATGACATTTTGTATGGAGCTATCATGTGAGATGGCCACCTTACCAAGGCCAACCACCTTACCCTTTGAATTATCACCAAAAGTGACATACTTTCGAGGGCCGTCATTTTCAGCAAGCTCACGGAACATGTCTTTATCTCCGGTCATATGATCAGTACATCCACTATCAAGGACCCATTCCTTTCCTCCAGCCATGTAGCCGCGAAGATTTGCCATAAGACCAAAGTGTCTCATCGCATCATCGAGATCATAGTCACTATCATCATCATCCTCATCCTCATCCGAGTATTCATGTTCAACATCATCTTGTGCTTGATCAATTCCTAGAGAGGGCAATTCATTAGATAAATGATCATTTCTATAGTTATCTTTATGAACTCTAATAGCTCTGGAAATGATATTGCTAATGATTCCAATATCTCCTTTGGCACTCGTAAGATTAGTAAGCTCAAATAAGCAGTCACCAAATTTGGGATCATTGGAACTCATCTTAATCAAGCAATAGACTTATGGAGGATTTCATCTAGATCTTTCAAGGAGTAATTAGGAAAGAGTTCCTCAAGAAATTTCCATATGGTGTAGGCACACTTAAGAGTCGGCAAACATCCAATCAAGTTTCTAGGCAAGCCTCTAGTGATAAGATTAACAGTTCTAAGATTGCGAATCATGTCAATATCTTCATCTAGGGTAGGGTGCAAAGTCAACATGAGGTGCACAAGAGCTAGTAATGTACTTGTTCAAATGATATTCATGAAAT